>NC_053028.1:471818186-471985166 GCF_003073215.2 Triticum urartu
ATTTATCTTCCTATCGAGGTGTCGCTTTAGACCCCGATTGGGTTTACAGTTATTTTGTTGGGTTTTCGAGCGGACTACCGCCGACTCCCTTTTTACCTATATTTTTTTACAAATTAATGTGCCACTGTTAAAAGTTAAACGTGACGCATTCATGCATGCAATTGTTATATCTTACGTCTGAACTGTCTTGCGAGTACTTTCAAAGTACTCACCTGGCTTGTTGATTTGGCCAGATGCTGACGAAGGCGATCTCATGGATGAAGATTTTGATAGCGAGTCCGACGCCTAGAGGAATCCCAGTCAGTCTCGTACGACCCTGGATTTGGTCACTGTATTATATCCGCTTCCGCTACCAAATAAATTCATCGAGCCTCACCTCGACGCTCGATGAGATGCCAGTTTTAGAGTCATGTATCTCACTCCCCGCTGTGTTTTTCCACCACCGCCCTATCCTCGAGTCAGTAGTATGCCTCCACACCACTGTGTCATGTCCGCCATTATGTATAATTATTGGCGTGCTTGTAATAATTTGGTTGAGCAATTGTAGTTCGACCCTGTAATATATTTTATGCTACTGGCTTATTGTATCAAGAATTTGTCTACCGGTAAGGAGGATTTTTTCTCATACTGGACTCAACAGATTGGTTTCTCAATAAATATTTTTATTGGAAAACCGGTCGTGACAAGCTTGGTACCAGAGCCAGGCTGACTGTAGGAAGCCACTAGGTGCGATCGCTAATTGGTTATTAGCATGATTGAGCCTTTTCATATTTTCTTGATTGTAGTCATTTTCTGTCAGTCAGCATAAATTTATGATCTGACCATGCAGAATTTTTGCCTACTTTTGTAGATGCCCGACAACAGCTGCGAGTCTCAGACCTTCGCCAACGTGCCCGATGGGTTCGTCAAGCTTCTTTCCTTCATCGTTCAGGTCACGATGGGGCCATCTGTGCGCCCAGTCTTCACACTCTGCCAGCACCGAGTCAACGACAGTCTGACCATGCACCAGGCCGCGGTGCAGTTCAAGGGAGGGCGTGGTGAGTTAGCCGCGGTGCAGTTCAAGGGAGGGCGTGGTGAGTTACGCCGCTTCCGGTTCTTGGGAAGAGCCATGCCTACGGAGAGGCATGCTATGCAGATGGCAGCCCGCGAGGCGATAGCTCGTCTCAGGGATGTCCTCCCCGTGATGAAGACTCGTCGTTACCGTTATCTTCCATGCCATGTGCCTTACACCTGTCACTACGCATTCTCCTGCCCCAGAGGAGAACGAGACGAGGCTTTTGAGATGCTCATTGAGTATCTCCGGGCCCTGGAGGCAGCCTTCGACAACCTGGTGGAGGACTTCGTGGCTGCCCGCATGGACTCAGTTCATGGCTGTGCTGCCAACAGGAGGGAGCTCCTACCCACCGCACCGCCACTGACTTTGGTCTCGTCCTCAGCATCTTATGCACCTACTCGTCGCCTGCCTTCTACCGAAGAGTTCAACCAAGTTATTGCGCCCACTCCAGCGCGCACTGCACCACCCTGCGCGCCCACTCCTGTTCGTGTTGTTCCGCCCCTGGCACCCGCTCCATCTACCCAGCGCAACTCTACTCGTATGGAGCCTATCAGTGAGGAGGAAGTCGAGTCCCCAGCCTCGCTACGCCTCACCCTCGGCAGGGCAAAGGAGATCGTCAACATCTCCGCCTGAGTACGCTTAGCCGCCATGTAATGTACCGCTTTGTATGATATGTTTATATGTACATAGGTTGTGAGAAGTAGCCTGTTTGCGCATCATGTAGGATCTGGAGGAGTGCACTAGCCTAAATAACATGTCAGGATTATGTACGCATATTCTGAGTGATGTATTGTATAATTACCGCTCGCGTGTAAGATATGTAATGAGCAGTCCTTCTCCGTGCGCAAATCGATTTGTTTTTCTTAAGTAAGCTTGGTTGTTTAATTTTATTTGCCAGCTTTATGCATTTATGGAATTGTTTTTGCGACTCTTTTCGCTTTTCTTATGGGTTTTACAAAATATATCCCCAGAGTGAAAAATGTCCCGTCCTTGGACTCGTTCCATGCCAACTCCACCAGAGGAAAATTATGATACACAACCCAGCAACAAGTTCACACAAGGACAGTCAAGCCAACAGGGCAATGAATCGGCACTTTCACAAATGTGCCGCCTTTATGAGCAGAGTCAGCAACAACATCGGGAAATGATGAACCAAGTCATCAACATGGGAAATCACCATGGACAGTATCAGCAGCATTCCAAGTTATCTGAGCTACAGAAGACACGTCCCCAAACATTTTCTCATACTGACAAGCCTCTTGAAGCCGAGGATTGGCTTCGAGATATAGAGAGAAAATTAATTATTGCAAAATGTTCAGATCTCGAGAAAGTACTATATGCTCCGCACTATCTCACAGGAGCAGCTGCATCATGGTGGGAGAATTTTCTGCACATGCACCCCAACGAAAATGATATAACCTGGGATGATTTCAAGGAAGGTTTCCGTGGTGCACACATTCCCAAGAGTATTATGAAAATCAAGAAGAGAGAATTCGATGACCTCAAACAAAGGAACATGACAGTGTCAGAATACAACGGACAATTTACTCTATTGTCCCGCTACGCCAATGAAGAACGTATGACTGAAAGCAAGAAGATGGAGAAATTCCTTGACGGTCTGGCGCCCGCGCTTAAATGCCAACTGGTCGTTCACACTTTTCCAGATTTTAAGACACTAGTAGACAAAGCTATTACTCTGGAAAATGAGAGACGTAGCTTGGAGGATTTATGCAAGCGAAAAAGAGACCAGACTACTCTTGCATGCAACCACCGAAGCAGGACAGATTTTCAGAAAGGTGGGACACACAAACCTACGACAAACATCTCTCGCCCAACCAAGAATTTCCATGCAAGGGACAAAGAGTTCACATATCGCCCAGGCGTTACTTGCTACGCTTGTGGAGAAGAAGGGCACTACGCCAAACAGTGCCCCAAGCCAAGGAACTCGACCCCGAAGCCAAACAATGGTGGAAATAATTCAGCGCCCAAGCGCAACAATTTCAACCCCAACAACAACCACAGGAAGGGTCATCTAAACCACGTGACCAAAGAAGAAGCACAAAATGCTCCGGATATCGTACTCGGTACGTTTCCTGTCAACACAATACCTGCAACGGTTTTGTTTGATTCTGGAGCTTCTCACTCATTCATTTCGAAAAGTTTTGCTTTGCAAAATAATTTTTCGATGTTTCCCTTGGAAAAATCCATGATCATCAAGTCCCCTGGGATTCAGCAAGTTACTCAGAGTTACTGTCAGAATGTGGTTATTGAGTTCGAAGGATTGAAATTTTACGCCAATCTTATTGTGTTGGAAAATAAAGGACTGGATGTCATCCTAGGGATGGACTGGTTAACCACCAACAAAGGTTTTATTGACTGTTTCAACCGGACCGTAATTCTCACGCACCACCACGGGAAGACAATAAAAGTATCAGCCAAGGAAAGAAAAATACCCCAGCAGCCGAGATTGAATAAGGTGGACGTTTCTGAGTTAAGCAAGGTTCCAGTGGTATGTGAATTTCCAGATGTATTTCCCGAAGAACTACCAGGCATGCCACCAGACCGAGAAATAGAATTCAGCATTGAGCTAGCACCAGGAACCACCCCCATATACAAGAAACCATACAGAATGGCACCATCCGAGTTGATTGAGTTGAAGAAACAAATAAAGGAATTACTGGACAAGGGATACATTCGAGCCAGCTCCTCACCTTGGGGATCACCAATTTTATTTGCCAAAAAGAAGGATGGAACACTAAGATTGTGAATAGACTACCGAGCACTTAACATGGTCACAGTCAAGAACAAATACCCGATGCCACGAATAAATGATTTATTTGATCAGCTCGCTCAGGCCAAGGTATTCTCAAAGATTGACTTAAGGTCAGGATACCATCAATTAAAAGTGCGAACAGAAGATATCCCCAAAACAGCCTTCACCTCCAGATATGGACTATATGAGTTCACAGTTATGCCTTTTGGATTAACAAACACCCCCGCATATTTTGTTCACCTCATGAACAAAGTATTTATGAAGTTTATGGACAAGTTCGTTGTGGTATTTATCGATGATATTCTGATATACTCCAAAACACCAGAAGAGCATGCGGAACATCTCAGGATTGTGCTAGGAGAACTCAGGAAACATCAATTGTATGCCAAGTTCAGCAAGTGCGAATTTTGGCTAAGACAAGTAGGCTTTCTAGGTCACGTGCTGACCCAAGACGGTATCGCAGTGGACCCGGAGAAAGTTAGGGCCATACTTGACTGGAAGGCACCAGCCAGCGTAACGGACGTACGAAGTTTCTTGGGAATGGCAGGATATTACCACAGATTTATTGAAGGATTATCCACCCTAGCCAAGCCAATGACGCAGTTGCTCAAGAAGGACAAGAAGTTTGAATGGACAGAAGCCTGCGAAAAAAGTTTCCAAGAGTTAAAACGGAAATTAACCACAGCACCGGTATTAATTGTGCCAGACATACACAAAAACTTTGAGGTGTATTGTGACGCATCCCGAAAAGGTCTCGGGTGCGTGTTGATGCAAGAAGGCAAGGTTGTCGCATACGCTTCACGACAACTCCGCAAGCATGAGGAAAATTATCCCACTCATGACTTAGAAATGGCAGCAGTCATTCATGCACTTAAGGAATGGAGGCATTTCTTACTTGGGAATCGATGTGAAATATACACGGACCATAAAAGTCTCAAATATATTTTCACACAGCCAGAACTAAACTTACGGCAACGACGCTGGTTGGAATTGGTAAAGGATTATGATGTTGGTATCCACTATCATCCAGGGAAAGCAAATGTTGTGGCCGATGCTCTTAGTCGGAACCCCAGCTCCGACGAAAACAGTCTACAAAGCTTGAGACCTGAATTCCAACAAGAATTTGCCAAACTCAACTTGTTAATGATTGCGGAAGGCACCATATCAAACTTGGAAATAAAGCCTGACCTTGTGGAGAGAATTAAAGAAGCTCAGCCTGGTCACCCCAGCATTGAAGGAATTAAAAGAAAGGTGAGTATGGGCAAGGCCTCGGAGTTCGTCATAGGCGATGATGGAATATTATGGTACGGAGACAGACTCTGCGTGCCAAACATAGAGGACCTCAGACAGCAAATCCTAGCTGAAGCACACACCACCCCATATTCAATCCACCCTGGAGGAACCAAAATGTATAAGGATATTCAGGAAAGATTTTGGCGGCACGGTATGAAGAGGGACATAGCCACATTCGTTGCATGTTGCGATTCTTGTCAATGCATAAAAGTTGAGCATCAAAAACCAGCCGGACTACTGCAACCAAACAAAATACCTGAGTGGAAATGGGATGAAATAGGGATGGATTTTATTGTCGGACTACCTCGGTCACGACACGGGAATGATGCCATATGGGTCATCACCGATAGATTAACCAAGGTGGCACATTTCATTCCAGTAAAGACAACCTACAACACTCAGAAGCTTGCCAGGATTTATCTCTCCCGTATAGTTTGTCTGCATGGAGTCCCGAAGACTATAATATCCGACAGAGGCACTCAATTTGTCTCGAGATTCTGGGATCAT
The DNA here is from genome assembly GCF_003073215.2 of Triticum urartu. Taxonomy (NCBI): domain Eukaryota; kingdom Viridiplantae; phylum Streptophyta; class Magnoliopsida; order Poales; family Poaceae; genus Triticum; species Triticum urartu. The sequence goes on from NC_053028.1 coordinate 471,823,814, forward strand.
TTACAACAGGCTCTGGGAACTCAATTGGCCTTCAGTACAGCCTACCATCCCCAGACTGATGGACAGACTGAACGCGTAAACCAAATTTTAGAAGACGTGCTAAGAGCATGTGTCCTCACCTATGGAACCAGTTGGGAAGAAAGCCTGCCATATGCCGAGTTCGCATACAACAACAGTTACCAGGCCAGCCTGCAAATGGCACCTTTTGAAGCCCTATACGGACGGAGATGTCGTACCTCGCTAAATTGGTCAGAGACCGGAGACAGTCGTATTTTCGGCCCAGACATGCTCAAAGAAGCCGAGGAAAAAGTCAAGCTAATCAGGGACCGACTCAAGACCGCTCAAAGCCAACAGAAGAGTTATTACGATCAGAAACATCGTGGGATCAATTTTGAACCCGGTGAATTTGTGTACCTACGAGTATCACCTATGAGGGGACTGCAACGGTTTAAGATTAAGGGGAAGTTAGCACCAAGATTCATTGGACCATTCTGCATAGTGGCACGAAGAGGCACCGTAGCCTACCAGCTAGACTTACCCGAAGAATTATCCGATGTCCACGACGTGTTCCACGTTTCGCAATTAAGGAAGTGCGTAAGCAAACCAGAGAAGCAAGTATCCCATGAGAACATTGACGTGCAGCCAGACCTCACTTATCGGGAACGCCCAGTAAAAATATTAGAGGAGTCTGAAAGGAGAACCCGACAGAAAACCATCAAGTTTTTCAGAGTTCAGTGGAGCAATCACACCGAAAGTGAAGCAACTTGGGAAAGAGAGGATTTTCTTCGGACAGAACATCCATACTTATTTAAGGATCAGCTGAAATCTCGGGGACGAGATTTTTCCTAAGAGGGTAGGTGTTGTGACACTCCAAAATTTCTATTTGGTTTTCAGCAAAAACTTTGTGGTTTTTGAAAAGAGGCCATTTAAAATTTTCCAGAAAATCCTTCCTCTTAAAAACTTCCTTTTCTTTGGCAAGGATTTTATTTTTCTTCAAACTATGGTGTTTGATCTTTTGAAACTTCTTCTCTGTTGGTTCCCTCTCAAATTATTTTGGGAGTTTAATCTTTTTCTTTTAAAAAGAAACTCTATGAAAATTTGGGATTTTCATATCTTGGAAACCACCCATGACTTTGTATTTTGCCCATGTGGTAAAACCCCTCCAAAACCTCCCCTCCTCCTTGTAATCAACCTAAGTTCTCTGTCCCAACTAATCCAAGCAAGTTTTGGATTTTATTCTAATTATTTTTCCCCTCAAATCATTTCTGCAAATTATTTGGAGCCTGAGAGATTTTCAAAGCAAGTACCCTTTTGCATTTGAGTTTTGACCTCAAACCAACTCTCCTGGATAGTCCTTTGTACCCACAACCCAGAACCATCTTGATCCACTCCTCCTCTTTTCAAATTTTTCAAATTTCAGTCTCTGCAAGTTTGGACCAGATTTGCCAAATTTGGTGAAATTCATATCTACACTTCTCCAAAAATTCCACCAAAATTCAGGCAGCCTACTGGAGCAATGAGTAGCCACTCCACCAAAAATCAGCTCAAGGAAAAATCCCCAGAGGCCAAATTCATTCTGTCGAACACTTGCATGCACTGTTGCTGTTCATATTCAGAAAAATTCAGAGTTCAGTGTCGATCTTCGTCAAAGTTCAGTCACATGCTCACAGTGCCCTTGGCACGTTCCTCGCCGCCTCTTCCTCCTGTCTGGAGCACCACACGTGCGCTTGGCGCCTTCCCGGCGTCGGCGGCGCCCTGGCCCGCCTGCGCCGGCGTGTCTTGCGGCGGCCGAACCACCGTAGCGCGACAGGAGCAGAACGGCGGCTCAACGCCGTTCGGCGCCGCCCAATCCTCCTGGTAGCTCCGCGTGGCCTCATGCACGCCAGCACACCCCGTTGCACCATCGCCGTGGCCCGGCAAGCACTTGGCACGCTCTCTGCCGCCGACGGACCCGCGCCGCCCCGTTCCGTCGAGCTCCCCCTAAGCAACCAAATCCCGCTGAGGTTAGCACCTGAATGGAACTAGGGAACATCCACGACGACGCTCAACCCCCTAAACTTCCCGACCAAGCACTGCTCCGCCGTAATCCATCGCCGGAGAACTCCGTTCACGGCCACCGCCTCGGATCGCCTATAAAAGAGGACCCCGAGCTCGCTCACGAGCCCCACACCCTCACTGCACCTCTCCAAGACCCTGCCAAGCCACCAGGAGGACCTCGAGGAGGTCTCCTCCCCCGACTCCGGCCGCCCCGTTCCGCCTCGGCCTCCACCTCGATTCGCTCCGGTGAGGCCGTCTCCGGCGCCCAAACCCCGTCAGTTACCCCCTCTAGCTACCAGAAGTCTAACCCCCTCCTCAATTTGGCCTTCGCATCTCTCTTCGATGAGGCCCTCGACCACCCGAACCGCCGTCCGCCGGAGCAAGGCTCGCCGTCGACGTGGTGCTCAATGTCAACTCGTATCATTCCAGTTCCTTCCATTCTTCCTTCCCTGTACTACCACATGTTTTCCGCAAGGAATATGGCTTAGTAAGTTGTAAACCGCTTTCCTGGTACACACCAAAAAGGAGAGGCCGTGATGATGGTTCCATGGCCCTGGATTAAAGCCAGTCATCCGGTCAGGGGGCATGGGTGTTTCCGGTTGGGACCGAGAGGGGGGCACCCCTTAGAGCGCGCGTATATAAATTTGATCCCATGCTATTCGAGATTGTGATCTCCCCGTCTCAAAAGTTTTTCTTGGACGATGTCTAGGGTGATTCCTAGCATCGAGAGGTAGGATGGGTGTGTACTGGTTAGCTGTGTTTTCTTCCGAAAACCGTAAACGGAACTAGTCCTTCGTGACTACGGAAATCCGTTGGCTGTGGGAAAATTTTTGTACAAACTCTGCAGAGTCATATATTCCTTCGAATCATCTATTCCATGTCCAAGTTCGATATTAACTTATCCTGACAAATGTCAGTTTTGATGACAGAGACTCCGGTGAATCGCATGAGTGCTAAGTCCGGTTAAATGATTATTCCTGTGGATGGACTAACCCGTTTATTTTCATGAATTGAATGTTTATTATGAGTATTATTTACTTGTGAATAAAAGCCCTTTCTGTGATGTCGCTCAGACGTCTGACTGTGGCATTGTTATTATTTATTTTCAAAAAGCCCTTTCTATGATGTCGCTCAGACGTCCGACTGTGGCATTGTTATATTTTACTTTCAATGAAAGCCCTTTCTGCGATGTCGCTCAGACGTCCGACTGTGGCATTTTTTCTTTAAAGCCCTTTTATGTGGTGCTCGCTCAGACGCCCGACTGTGGCATTTCTTTTAAAGCCCTTTATGTGGTGTCGCTCAGACGCCCGACTGTGGCATTTCTTTTAAAGCCCTTTATGTGGTGTCGCTCAGACGCCCGACTGTGGCATTTCTTTCAAAGCCCTTTATGTGGTGTCGCTCAGATGCCCGACTGTGGCGTGATTTATTTATTTATCTTCCTATCGAGGCGTCACTTCAGACACCCGATCGGTTTTCATTTATGTTTTGTTGGGATTTCAGGTGGACTACCGCCGTTTCCCTTTTACTTACTTCGTCATGCTAATTTTTGAATGTACATTGGTGAATTAATCGTGACGCATTCATGCATGCATTTGTTATATCTTACGTCCGAACTGTCTTGCGAGTACTTTCAAAGTACTCACTTGCTTGTTGATTTGGCCAGATGCTGACGAAGGCGATCTCATGGATGAAGAGTTCGATAGCGAGTCCGACGCCTAGAGGAATCCCAGTTAGTCTCGTGCGACCCTGGATTTGGTCACTATATTATATCCGCTTCCGCTACCAAATAAATTCATCGAGCCTCACCTCGACGCTCGATGAGATGACAGTTTTAGAGTCTTGTACCCCTCTCCCCGCTGTGTTATTCCACCACCGCCCTATCCTCGAGTCAGTAGTATGCCTCCACACCACTGTGTCATGTCCGCCATTATGTATAATTATTGGCGTGCTTGTAATAATTTGGTTGAGCAACCGTAGTTCGACCCTGTAATATATTTTATGCTACTGGCTTATTGTATCAAGAATTTGTCTACCGGTAAGGAGGATTTTTCTCATACTGGACTCAACAGATTGGTTTCTCAATAAATATTTTTATTGGAAAACCGGTCGTGACATATACTCAGAATGTCTTGGTACCACAACCACTTGACTCAGCTTGGGAGTTAATCTTCCAGATGATTGCGTCATTGACAGAATTCTCCAATCACTGCCACCAAGCTACAAGAGCTTCGTGATGAACTATAATATGCAAGGGATGAACAAGACTATTCCCGAGCTCTTCGCGATGCTGAAAGCTGCGGAGGTAGAAATCAAGAAAGAGCATCAAGTGTTGATGGTCAACAAGACCACTAGTTTCAAGAAAAAGGGAAAGGAAAGAAGAAGGGGAACTTCAAGAAGAACAGCAAGCCAGTTGCTGCTCAAGAGAAGAAACCCAAGTCTGGACCTAAGCCTGAAACTGAGTGCTTCTACTGCAAGCAGACTGGTCACTGAAAGCGGAACTGCCCTAAGTATTTGGCGGATAAGAAGGATGGCAAAGTGAACAAAGGTATATGTGATATACATGTTATTGATGTGTACCTTACTAATGCTCGCAGTAGCACCTGGGTATTTGATACTGGTTCTGTTGCTAATATTTGCAACTCGAAACAGGGGCTACGGATTAAGCGAAGATTGGCTAAGGACGAGGTGACGATGCGCGTGGGAAACGGTTCCAAAGTCGATGTGATCGCGGTCGGCACGCTACCTCTACATCTACCTTCGGGATTAATATTAGACCTAAATAATTGTTATTTGGTGCCAACGTTGAGCATGAACATTATATCTGGATCTTGTTTAATGCGAGACGGTTATTCATTTAAATCAGAGAATAATGGTTGTTCTATTTATATGAGTAATATCTTTTATGGTCATGCACCCTTGAAGAGTGGTCTATTCTTATTGAATCTCGATAGTAGTAATACACATATTCATAATGTTGAAGCCAAAAGATGCAGAGTTGATAATGAAAGTGCAACTTATTTGTGGCACTGTCGTTTAGGTCATATCGGTATAAAGCGCAGGAAGAAACTCCATACTGATGGACTTTTGGAACCACTTGATTATGAATCACTTGGTACTTGCGAACCGTGCCTCATGGGCAAGATGACTAAAACACCGTTCTCCAGTACTATGGAGAGAGCAACAGATTTGTTGGAAATCATACATACCGATGTATGTGGTCCGATGAATATTGAGGCTCGTGGCGGATATCGTTATTTTCTCACCTTCACAGATGATTTAAGCAGATATGGGTATATCTACTTAATGAAACATAAGTCTGAAACATTTGAAAAGTTCAAAGAATTTCAGAGTGAAGTTGAAAATCATTGTAACAAGAAAATAAAGTTTCTACGATCTGATCGTGGAGGAGAATATTTAAGTTACGAGTTTGGTGTACATTTGAAAAACTGTGGAATAGTTTCGCAACTCACGCCACCCGGAACACCACAGCGTAATGGTGTGTCCGAATGTCGTAATCGTACTTTACTGGATATGGTGCGATCTATGATGTCTCTTACTGATTTACCGCTATCGTTTTGGGGTTATGCTCTAGAGATGGCCGCATTCACGTTAAATAGGGCACCATCAAAATCCGTTGAGACGACGCCTTATGAACTGTGGTTTGGCAAGAAACCAAAGTTGTCGTCTCTTAAAGTTTGGGGCTGCGATGCTTATGTGAAAAAGCTTCAACCTGATAAGCTCGAACCCAAATCGGAGAAATGTGTCTTCATAGGATATCCAAAGGAAACTATTGGATACACCTTCTATCACAGATCCGAAGGCAAGACTTTTGTTGCTAAATTCGGAAACTTTCTTGAGAAGGAGTTTCTCGAAAGAAGTGAGTGGGAGGAAAGTAGAACTTGACGAGGTAACTGTACCTACTCCCTTGTTGGAAAGTAGTACATCACAGAAAATTGTTTCTGCGACACCTACACCAATAAGTGAGGAAGTTAATGATAATGATCATGAAACTTCAGAACAAGATACTACTGAACCTCGTAGATCAACCAGAGTAAGATCCGCACCAGAGTGGTACGGTAATCTAGTTCTGGAAGTCATGCTACTAGATCATGATGAACCTACGAACTATGAAGAAGCGATGGTGAGCCCAGATTCCGCAAAGTGGCTTGAAGCCATGAAATCTGAGATGGGATCCATGTATGAGAACAAAGTATGGACTTTGGTTGACTTGCCTGATGATCGGCAAGCAATTGAGAATAAATGGATCTTCAAGAAGAAGACTGACGTTGATGGTAATGTTACTATCTACAAAGCTCGACTTGTCGCGAAAGGTTTTCGACAAGTTCAAGGGATTGACTACGATGAGACCTTCTCACCCGTAGCGATGCTTAAGTCCGTCCGAATCATGTTAGCGATTGCCGCATTTTATGATTATGAAATTTGGCAGATGGATGTCAAAACTGCATTCCTGAATGGATTTCTGGAAGAAGAGTTGTATATGATGCAACCGGAAGGTTTTGTCGATCCAAAAGGGAGCTAACAAAGTTTGCAAGCTCCAGCGGTCCATTTATGGACTGGTGCAAGCCTCTCGGAGTTGGAATAAACGTTTTGATAGTGTGATTAAAGCATTTGGTTTTATACGAACTTTCGGAGAAGCCTGTATTTACAAGAAAGTGAGTGGGAGCTCTGTAGCATTTCTGATATTATATGTGGACGACATATTGCTAATTGGAAATGATATAGAATTTCTGGATAGCATAAAGGGATACTTGAATAAAAGTTTTTCAATGAAAGACCTCGGTGAAGCTGCTTACATATTAGGCATTAAGATCTATAGAGATAGATCAAGACGCTTAATTGGACTTTCACAAAGCACATACCTTGACAAAATTTTGAAGAAGTTCAAAATGGATCAAGCAAAGAAAGGGTTCTTGCCTGTGTTACAAGGTGTGAAATTGAGTAAGACTCAATGCCCGACCACTGCAGAAGGTAGAGAGAATATGAAAGATGTTCCCTATGCATCAGCCATAGGATCTATCATGTATGCAATGCTGTGTACCAGACCTGATGTGTGCCTTGCTATAAGTTTAGCAGGGAGGTACCAAAGTAATCTAGGAATGGATCACTGGACAGCGGTCAAGAACATCCTGAAATACCTGAAAAGGACTAAGGATATGTTTCTCGTATATGGAGGTGACAAAGAGCTCACCGTAAAAGGTTACGTTGATGCAAGCTTTGACACTGATCCGGACGATTCTAAATCGCAAACCGGATACGTGTTTACATTAAACGGTGGAGCTGTCAGTTGGTGCAGTTCTAAACAAAGCGTCGTAGCGGGATCTACATGTGAAGCGGAGTACATAGCTGCTTCGGAAGTAGCGAAAGATGGAGTCTGGATGAAGGAGTTCATATCCGATCTAGGTGTCATACCTAATGCATCGGGTCCAATGAAAATCTTTTGTGACAATACTGGTGCAATTGCCTTGGCAAAGGAATCCAGATTTCACAAAAGGACCAAACACATCAAGAGATGCTTCAACTCCATCCGGGATCTAGTCCAGGTGGGAGACATAGAAATTTGCAAGATACATACGGATCTGAATGTTGCAGACCCGTTGACTAAGCCTCTTCCACAAGCAAAACATGATCAGCACCAAGGCTCCATGGGTGTTAGAATCATTACAGTGTAATCTAGATTATTGACTCTAGTGCAAGTGGGAGACTGAAGGAAATATGCCCTAGAGGCAATAATAAAGTTATTATTTATTTCCTTATAATCATGATAAATGTTTATTATTCATGCTAGAATTGTATTAACCGGAAACATAATACATGTGTGAATACATAGACAAACAAAGTGTCACTAGTATGCCTCTACTTGACTAGCTCGTAATCAAAGATGGTTATGTTTCCTGACCATGAACAATGAGTTGTTATTTGATTAACGAGGTCACATCATTAGTTGAATGATCTGATTGACATGACCCATTCCATTAGCTTAGCACACGATCGTTTAGTATGTTGCTATTGCTTTCTTCATGACTTATACATGTTCCTATGACTATGAGATTATGCAACTCCCGTTTGCCGGAGGAACACTTTGGGTGCTACCAAACGTCACAACGTAACTGGGTGATTATAAAGGAGCATTACAGGTGTCTCCGAAGGTAGATGTTGGGTTGGCGTATATCGAGATTAGGATTTGTCACTCCGATTGTCGGAGAGGTATCTCTAGGCCCTCTCGGTAATACACATCACATAAGCCTTGCAAGCATTACAACTAAAATGTTAGTTGTGAGATGACGTATTACGGAACGAGTAAAGAGACTTTCTGGTAATGAGATTGAACTAGGTATTGGATACCGACGATCGAATCTCGGGCAAGTAACATACCGATGACAAAGGGAACAACGTATGTTGTTATGCGGTCTGACCGATAAAGATCTTCGTAGAATATGTAGGAGCCAATATGGGCATCCAGGTCCCGCTATTGGTTATTGACCGGAGACGTGTCTCGGTCATGTCTACATTGTTCTCGAACCCGTAGGGTCCGCACGCTTAAGGTTACGATGACAGTTATATTATGAGTTTATGCATTTTGATGTACCGAAGGTTGTTCGGAGTCCCGAATGTGACCATGGACATGACGAGGAGTCTCGAAATGGTCGAGACGTAAAGATTGATATATTGGAAGCCTATGTTTGGATATCGGATGTGTTCCGGGTGAAATCGGGATTTTACCGAAATACCGGGAGGGTTACCGGAACCCCCCGGGAGCTATATGGGCCATAGTGGGCCTTGGTGGAAAAGAGAAGAGGCTGCCCTAGATGGGCTGTGGCCGGCCCCCTCCTCCTCTTTTCCCCCTCCGCGAATCCTATTCCGACTAGGATTGGGGGGGGGGAATCCTACTCCTAGAGGGAGTAGGACTCTCCTGCGCCCTCCTCCTTGGCCGGCCAGCCTCCCCCCTCTACTCCTTTATATACGGAGGCAGGGGGCACCTCTAGACACACAAGTTGATCCACGTGATCTATTCCTTAGCCGTGTGCGGTGCCCCCTGCCACCATATACCTCGATAATACTGTAGCGGAGTTTAGGCGAAGCCCTGCTGCTGTAGTACATCAAGATCGTCACCACGCCGTCGTGCTGACAGAACTCTTCCCCGACACTTTGCTGGATCGGAGTCCGGGGATCTTCATCGAGCTGAACGTGTGCTCGAACTCGGAGGTGCCGTAGTTTCGGTACTTGATCGGTTGGATCGTGAAGACGTACGACTACTTCCTCTACGTCGTGTCATCGCTTCCGCAGTCGGTCTGTGTTGGGTACGTAGACAACACTCTCCCCCTCGTTGCTATGCATCACATGATCTTGCGTGTGCGTAGGAATTTTTTTGAAATTACTACGAAACCCAACACCAGGAACATATCCTACACAAGTGTCACTCCGAAGCTTACGGAGGGCACCATGCTGGAGATAGAACTGCACATAAGATACTACAATCTAGTTTTTATTGGCCTACTCTCTTCAAGGATGCCCGTAAGTTTGTCTTATCTTGTGATGAATGTCAAAGAATTGGTAATATTAGTAGACGTCAAGAAATGCCTATGAATTATTCACTTGTTATTGAACCATTTGATGTTTGGGGCTTTGACTATATGGGACCTTTTCCTTCCTCTAATGGTTATACACATATTTTAGTAGCTATTGATTACGTTACTAAGTGGGTAGAAGTTATTCCAACTAGTAGTGTTGATCATAACACTTCTATTAAAATGCTTAAAGAAGTTATTTTTCCAATATTTGGAGTCCCTAGATATTTAATGACTGATGGTGGTTTACATTTTATTCATGGTGCTTTCTGTAAAATACTTGCTAAATATGATGTTAATCATAGAATTGCATCTCCTTATCACCCTCAGTCTAGTGGTCAAGTAGAATTGAGTAATAGAGAACTCAAATTAATTTTGCAAAAGACTATTAATAGGTCTAGGAAGAATTGGTCCAAGAAACTTGATGATGCATTATGGGCCTATAGAATTGCATATAAAAATCCTGTGGGTATGTCCCCATATAAAATGGTCTATGGAAAAGCATGTCACTTACCTCTCGAACTAGAACACAAGGCTTATTGGGCTATTAAAGAACTTAATTATGATTTTAAACTTGCCGGTGAGAAGAGGTTATTTGATATTAGCTCACTTGATGAATGGAGAACCCAAGCCTACGAAAATGCCAAGTTGTTTAAAGAAAAAGTTAAAAGATGGCATGACAAAAGGATAAAAAGCGTGAGTTTAATGTAGGTGATTATGTATTGCTATACAACTCTCGTTTAAGATTTTTTGCAGGAAAACTTCTCTCTAAATGGGAAGGTCCTTACGTTATCGAGGAGGTCTACCGTTCCGGTGCCATAAAAATCAACATCTTCGAAGGCACAAATCCGAAGGTGGTGAACGGTCAAAGAATCAAACACTATATCTCAGGTAATCCCATAAATGTTGAAACCAATGTTATCGAAATGGTAACCCCAGAGGAATACATAAGGGACACTTTGCGGAACGTTTCAGACTCCGAAAAGGAATAGGTGTGTGGTGCGGTAAGTAAACCAACTCCAAAACAGTTTTTAAGGCAATATTTCTCTGTTTTGGAATATTTAGAAAAATAGAAAAATAAGCAGCAGTCCAGGAAGGACACAACACCTCGTGTTCTCCCCGGACTCCGTTTTCATACACGACACGTATTTTGGTCGGTAAAAATTCATTATATAATCTCCCGGGGGTTTTGACTCCCGTATCACGCAAAAATCTCATGTCTTTGTTTTGAGCTGTTTTTCTGGCAGATCCAGGTCGTCATGTCATCTTCAAGTGCCCCCAAGGACTAGTTCTTCGAGAAGGTCATCAACCCCTACCTCGCAGAAGTGCTGCAACACCCTCAAACCATAGAGATGCATGAGGGGTTGTTGCACATCCACGATGCTGAGGGACCAAGGAAGACCGGAAGCACGGAGGCCAGGCTCGAGGCATTGGAGCAAGAAGTTTTCAAGTGTCAGGAGATGGTGGAGCGTGGACTTGATTCCAATCACATTATGATCACGGAGTTCACCAAAAACCACAAGATGGACGTCAAGGACATTGGGGAGGCCATCTTCAAGCTTAATGAGAAAATCAAGCACCTCCAAGCCCAGATTTATGACCTGCAAAACCAAAACTGTGAGTATGAATATAGATTCAAGAGGATGAGTTTGGCTGCAGATTTAAGGTTTCAGGAGACTCGATCATCCTTCTATGATGGTGAGCCTATGCCCTGGAAGAAGGACGACAATCCTACGCCATCAACAAAATCACCACCGTCTCCACCAACAAAGAAGAATTGAGTATCTAGTATGGGCACTCCACTTGGTAACTGCCAAGCTTGGGGGAGTGCCCCGGTATCGTATCACCATCACTTTTATCTTTACCATTTTTCTTTGTTCGATCCTTTTGTTAATACCTTGATCTAGTAGAATAAAAGTTCTTAGTATGATCTAGTTGTGAGTTTTGCTTTATTATCCTTCTATGTAATCGAGTCCGTGAGCTATATAATAAAGATTAGTGTTGAGTCAAGGGCTTGATTCTTTTGACATGATCTTAAGTGAACAAAAGAAAAAGAGAAAGAATAAAAAGAAACAAAGAGATCATATGGATCTCATGGAGAGTAATGAGCTCACATAGAAAGAGTATGATGAATAAAAGTTGTTGAGAGTTGTCAAACACAGTTTTGGTCATCGTTGCAATTAATAGGAAGTAATAAAGAAAGAGAGGTCTTCACATATAAATATACTATCTTGGACATCTTTTATGATTGTGAGCACTCATTAAAATATGACATGCTAAAGAGTTGACATTGGACAAGGAAGACAACGTAATGGGTTATGTTTTCTTACATCTGAGATGAATTATATTGTCTTGGATCTTCCAACATGATGAGCTTGCCTTTCCCCCTCATGCTAGCCAAATTCATTGCACCAAGTAGAGATACTACTTGTGCTTCCAAATACCCTTAAACCAGTCTTGCCATAAGAGTCCACCATATTTACCTATGGATTGAGTAAGATCCATCAAGTAAGTTGTCATCAATGCAAGCAATAAAAATTGCTCTCTAAATATGTATGATTGATTGGTGTGGAGGAAATAAGCTTTATACGATCGTGTGATATGGAAATAATAAAAGCGACAGACTGCATAATAAAGGTCCATATCACAAGTGGCAATATAAAGTGACGCTCTTTCGCATTAAGATTTTGTGCAAGGTTGTCAGAATCGCGATTCTGTTATATGATTCTACGACTTTACGATCCAAACTAACCCTATGATTCTATGATTTTAGATCTTAGAATCTATGTTTCTATGATTCTGATAGTGAAGATTCTACGATTTGCGATCCTACCATCGAAGCTCCGATCTGATTCAAAATCACGATTCTGACAACCTTGATTTTGTGCATCCAACCATAAAAGCGCATGACAACCTCTGCTTCCCTCTCCGAAGGGCCTATCTTTTACTTTTATCTCCTACATTGCATAAGAATCATGGTGATTTTCACCCTTCCTTTTTACACTTTATCCTTTGGCAAGCACAATATGTTGGAAAGATCCTGGTATATATGGCTAATTGGATGTGAGTTTTCATGAACTATTACTGTTGACATTACCCTTGAGGTAAAACGTTGGGAGGCAAAACTATAAGTCCCTATCTTTCTCTGTGTCCAATTAAAACTCCATACCCATAAGTATTGCGTGAGTGTCAGCAATTGTGAAAGATTATATGATAGTTGAGTATGTCGACTTGCTGAAAATCTCTTATACATTGACTCTTTCCTATGTTATGGTAAATTGCAATTGCTTCAATGACTGAGATTATAGTTTGTTAGTTTTCAATGAAGTTTACTATTCATACTTGATATTGTGATTGAATTATTACTCTAGCATTAGAGATTATATGACAAGAATTATATAAGTTGATGTTCTAAGAATGATCATGATGCCCTCATGTCCGTATTTTATTTTTATCGACACCTCTATCTCTAAACATGTGGACATATTTTTCGATTTCGGCTTTTCGCTTGAGGACAAGCGAGGTCTAAGCTTGGGGGAGTTGATACGTCCATTTTGCATCATGCTTTTATATCAATATTTATTGCATTACGGGTTGTTATTGCACATTATGTCACAATACTTATGCCTATTCTCTCTTATTTTACAAGGTTTACATAAAGAGGGAGAATGCCGGCAGCTGGGATTCTGGGCTGGAAAAGGAGCAAATATTAGAGACCTATTCTGCACAGCTCCAAAAGTCCTGAAACTTCACGGAAGATGTTTTCCAAATATATAAAAAATACTGAGAGCAAGAACTTCACCAGGGGGGCCACACCCTGCCCATGAGGGTGGGGGCGCGCCCTACCCCCTGGGCGCGCCCCCTACCTCGTGGGCCCCATGGTGGCCCTTCGGTGGCCATCTTCTGCTATATGGAGCCTTTCGACGGGAAAAAAAATCATAAGCCATCTTCTCGGACGAAACTCCGCCGCCACGAGGCGGAACCTTGGCGGAACCAATCTAGGGCTCTGGCGAAGCTGTTCTGCCGGGGAAACTTCCCTCCCGGAGGGGGAAATCATCGCCATCATCAACATCAACGCTCCTCTCATCGGGAGAGGGCAATCTCCATCAACAGCTTCATCAGCACCATCTCATCTCAAAACCCTAGTTCATCTCTGGTATCCAATTCTTGTCTCCAAGTCCGGGATTGGTGCTAATAGGTTGCTAGTAGTGTTAATTACTCCTTGTAGTTGATGCTAGTTGGTTTAATTGGTGGAAGATCATATGTTCAGATCCTATGTGCATATTAATACCCCTCTGATTATGAACATGTTTATGCTTTGTGAGTAGTTACTTTTGTTCCCGAGGACATGGGAGAAGTCTTGCTATTAGTAGTCATGTGAATTTGGTATTCGTTCGATATTTTGATGAGATGTATGTTGTCTCTCCTCTAGTGGTGTTATGTGAACGTCGACTACATGACACTTCACCATTATTTGGGCCTAGAGGAAGGCATTGGGAAGTAATAAGTAGATGTTGGGTTACTAGAGTGACAAAAGCTTAAACCCTAGTTTATGCGTTGCTTCGTAAGGGGCTGATTTGGATCCATATGTTTCATGCTATGGTTAGGTTTACCTTAATACTTTTGTTGTAGTTGCGGGTGCTTGCAATAGAGGTTAATCATAAGTGGGATGCTTGTCCAAGTAAGGGCAGTACCCAAGCACCGGTCCACCCACATACCAAATTATCAAAGTACCGAACGCGAATCATATGAGCATGATGAAAACTAGCTTGACGATATTCCCATGTGTCCTCGGGAGCACTTTACATCATATAAGAGTTTGTCCAGGCTTTTCCTTTGCTACAAAAAGGATTGGGCCACCTTGCTGCACCTTATTTACTTTTGTTACTTGTTGCTCGTTACAAATTATTTATCACAAAACTATCTGTTACCACTTATTTCAGTACTTGCAGAGAATACCTTGCTGGAAACCACTTATCATTTACTTCTGCTCCTCGTTGGGTTCGACGGTCTTACTTATCGAAAGGACTACGATAGATCCCCTATACTTGTGGGTCATCAATGAACGAGAGCAAGAGCGGAGCAGCAGCGCAACCGACAGCAATAGCAAAGTAGAGCAACAGCACGAAGTGGCCGCCAAGGAAGCAACGACATGGGGGAGAGACGCCATGGATGAAGTGGCCGGTGTGGGCACCGTCGACGGAGACCCGCCATGGCTGCTCGGTATCGAGCACCGGCAGCCCCGTGAGATCGAATAAAAGATGAAATGTCGTGGTGAGTGCAAAACCTCCTTGGTGGCGTCGAGTTGGCCTCGGCTCCATCGGAGGAATTGGTGGGGGTGCTGCAGTTCCGGTGGGGCAGGTCAAGATAGTGCTGTGGGAATGGAGGTGGTGCAATAGGCGAGGCGAACGTCGGGGCAGCTCCTTAGAGGTGGAGGACGGGGCGGCTGATCCGGCGGGACGACGAAATCGACGACGGATCCTCATCTGGTGCGGTGGATGAGGGACGGCGAGCTATTGCGGTGGACGACGTCATCGGGGAAGAGTCTTTGGCTGGGCGGTGGTCGGCAGGCTGACTGAGGAGTGTGGGGTTTCATGGGTTTTGGCGGCCTCGATGTACGAATGGGGGACGAAGGGGAAGGTAGGGGAGCCATGGCTTAGGGACGCGCTTGTCCGAAATGTAGGGTAAGTTACCAGCGTACCCCCACCGGTTTTGACACCACGACGTCGAGCCGACATTTCCGGCTGAGGGGTAGAAGTGGGATTTTGCGTGCCTGGGTTGCGGGACCGATTTCGGATGAGGTGGGAGTTTTCATGCGCGTCAAAATTTTGAGATAACAAGGCGCGGCGCGGGTTGAAGAGGCGGGAGTTTCAAAGAAGATGAGACAAAAGATACCTGAGCTTAAAATTTCGGGATAACAAGGCACAGATTCCTTGTTCGGCAGAACAAACTTAACGTGTACAAAAAAATAATTCATACAAGACACAAGAGAGTCATGTCCCCTTTTACTATATTGCTATAAATGTCATTGAAAAAACTACAAGAAAAATGTAAAAAAAACCAGGAGAACAAGATTACCCTGTACACTACCAAATCGATTCGCACTTCCCTCAACAACAACAAAAAACAAATCAATTCCCACCAAAAGAAAGAGTCATGACCCTTTTTATATGATTACAAATGCCAGGATCTCAAATTTCAATTTTTGAATCCACGTTATATTGAATTCGAATATATCGTTAGGTGACCTTGCAGTTTATAATGGATGTAGTCCTACATTTTGATCTTCCATCATATATGAACATTTTACTCCACCCTATGAACATATATATTGTCGTCTACCATATGGACTAAATTTGAATCAATTTTCCTTATTTGAATATGATTGTTGTCAAGTTATACAATCATTTAAATATTATCTTGATAACAAAAAACATGCATATAGCAGTAATCATATTTCACTATAAACTACATGTAACATACGATCTCCAATTCAAATATTTGTATTCATTTTATGTTGAATTCAAATCAGAGTACATTGGTCTAGGTGGCGAGATGTTCGGGATAATCTAAACCCTGTTTTCATATGTATATAATTCTTGGATGAATTGGGACAGATTTTGGTATAAGCTTCTTGCAAAACCAGAGATTCTCTCAACAAGCCTCGTGGTTCCGAGAGGGAACGTGTCACCTTTGTGTGTGAAACAGTATATGCTGCCTCCCCCCAGATTTGCTTTACAAAGGCAACATAGAACTATATGAGTGCCCTGTTAAATTTTGGAATTATTCCGGGTTCGTTTGGCCTTTTTTATACATCAATTGAGTTTCTGGACATTTAATGTGCATAATCCACATTTGAACTGCAAGCACTTGTTCCAGTGCACCAAATTTGGTTGAAAAATCACATGTGTGTCCTTGGGTGAATTCCTAGGTCCCACGCAAGAAATGGGAATGAAATTCAAACATCTGGGCGTTGTGACTCGGCCGAGAACATCGAGAATCTTGGTTTTTTAATTCATGTAAATCCAAAACTCGCCTAGAAATCATGAAACTTGGCATGGTGCCATGTCATGGCACTAACATGTTGTGGTAAAAAATTGGGCCGATTTGGAACAAGATTTGGTATAAGCTTCTTGCAAACCGGAGCTTCTCTCAAGAAGGCTCATGGTTCTGAGAGGGAACGTGTCACCATTGAGTGTGAAATGATATACGCTGCCCCCCCTTGAGTTTCTTTACATAGGCAACATAGAACTACATGAGTGCCCTGTTAAATTTTGGAATTATTCTAGGTTCGTTTGGCCTTTTTTATACATTAATTGAGTTTCTCGTCATTTAATTTGCATAATTCAAATTTGAACTACAAAAACATGCTCCCGTGCACCAAAGTTGGTTGAAAAATCACATGTGTGTCCTCAGGTGAATTTCTAGGTCCCATGCAAGAAATGGGAATAAAATTCAAACATCTGGGCATCGTGGCTCGACTGAGAACATTGAGAAACTTGATTTTAAAATTCTTGTAAATCCAAAACACGCCTGAAAATCATGAAACTTGGCATGGTGTCATGTCATGGTACTACCATGCCCTGGTAAAAAATTGGCCGAATAGGAACACATTTTGGTATAAGCTTCTTGCAAACCGGAGCTTCTCTCAAGAAGGCTCGTAGTTCTGAGAGGGAACGTGGCACCTTTGAGTGCGAAACAATATACGCTGCCCCCTTGAGTTTCTTTACAGAGACAACATAGAACTACATGAGTGCCCTGTTAATTTTGGAATTATTCCAGGTTTGTTTGGCCTTTTTTATACATTAATTGAGTTTCTGGTCATTTAATGTGCATAATTGAAATTTGAACTACAAGCACATGCTCCCGTGCACCAAAGTTGGTTGAAAAATCACATGTCTGTCCTCGGGTGAATTTCTAGGTCCCATGCAAGAAATGGGAATGAAATTCAAACATCTGTGCATCATGGCTCGGCCGAGAACATTGAGAAGCTTGGTTTTAAAATTCTTGTAAATCCAAAACACACCTGAAAATCATGAAACTTGGCATGGTGTTAGGTCATGGTAATACCATGCCGTGGTAAAAAAATGGCAGAATAGGAACAAGTTTTGGTATAAGTTTCTTGCAAACCGGAGCTTCTCTTAAGAAGGCTCGTGGTTCTGAGAGGGAACGTGTCACCTTTGTGTGCATAATTCAAATTTGAAATACAAGCACATGCTCTAGTGCACCAAAGCTGGTTGAAAAATCACATGTGTGTCCTCGGGTAAATTTCTAGGTCCCATGCAAGAAATGGGAATGAAATTCAAACATTTGGGCATCGTTGCTCGGCTGGGAACATTGATAAACTTGTTTTTAATTCCTGTAAATCTGAAACACACATGAAAATCATGAAACTTGGCTTGGTGTCATGACATGGCACCAACATGCTGTGGTAATTTTGATGTCCGATTTGCGAAGGCGCACACATTAACAATCAACAAAGTCATTTTGGAACAAGTGTTATCACGTTACAATTGGAAACACAAGTCTTATTGAAACCATGGGCGTTCTATTTACGATTTACGTGCCGCCACACGTCTCCTTTTTTATTAGCTAGAAGGCGCCGTGCAGGGTAGCTATTTGAGTACGGGAGGCATGCGATCAGACCCCTGCGCGTGCTTATCGGGAGGAGAGCCCTTTGACCTCCATCTGCCGTCCACCTCTCTCCCAAGGTCTCCATTAATGGCGCCTGAGCCTCTGTTTAATGGCGTGGCAATGTCTCACTCGACTGAGATTTAAGAGAGAAAAAATAAAATCTTAAAAGAAATTTTTGCACGGATCTTGATGTAAGATCCGACGAACCTATATAGCATCTACTGCGACTTATTGCAAGACTGATGAATATATATAAGGATGACGAGAGTGGATAATAATTGTCTTACATAATTAGGAAGATAATTAAAAAATCCACATGTAGCTACGCCCGAAATACACAAGGGCAAAAGAAGAAGGAATACGCATACAACGATCTAGCTCGCTGATCTCTACTTTCTTTATGCGCTGCAGGTCGCGGAGACTAGTTCTCGCGGCGGGCGATGATCTCTTTCATCAGTTTCATGTCCTTAATACGCTAGTTGGTAGCATCCATGGATTCCTCCACCAGCCTATCGTGCTCGATGCGGAGCATGGCATTGTCGTCCATAAGTTTCTTGACGATGACACCCGTCCTCTGCAACAAGGCAGCGGTCTCCTCCTGCTTTGCCCTTCCGGCGATCTTCACCCTCAGCAGGTCGCGCTCACCCCGGAGCTTCGCATTGCCCTCCCCAAGTTGCCGGATGACACCGACAGCCTCGTCCTGCAACCTCGCCCAGCCGAAGATCTGATCCATCTGGCTATGGACCATCGCATGCATGCGCCTGTAAGAGTCCTCGCCTGCCCGCGAGAAATTTTCCCAGGCCGCCGCGGCACGGCGGGACCTCCGTGCTGCTTCCGCGGCGCGACGGGACATCTCTGCTGCTTTCGTGGTGTGGCCGAACCAGTCTGCTACATCGACGGCGCGGCGGGACCTCCGTGCTGCTTCGACGGTGCGGCGGGACCTCTGTGCTGCTACCGCTATGTAGCTGGACATGTCGGCTGCTGTCGTGGTGAGACGGGACATCTCTCGTGCTTCCTCTTCCATGCTCGCCTCTCCCTGTTGGAAATCTCTCGACCCAGAACTCACACTAGCCATGGCTTGATTGACTTGATTGTTTTTTGTGGATGAGGAGTTGAGGAGGAATGTGCAGTCATCTTGGCATAGTAGTATTTATAACCGAGTACTACTAATACGCTCCTAAGTGGGAAACCGTTTAGGTTGTGATCGGTGTGAACAGGTTTGCAATTAAATATAGCATGGTAGTAGTAGTAATTTGGAATGTGACGAGACACGCTCAAAATTTATTGACTGTTCTAGTTTCGAAGTGCGGCACTATTCCCGGATGGCATAATGTGGGCACGTGTTCTCAGCCGTGGTGTAGCATATGCCATGGTACTAGTTCTTTTTCTACTGTTGTGTATGTGCAAAAACTGGCACCGTAGGATACATATCTTACGCTTGGCGTTCGACAGGAATAGCGAGCTATAGACTAGTCTTTTTTTCAGACGCATTACACCTATCTCTCGGGACTTCTCGCACGCACCATCACTACTCCCTAGTTCGATGCCACCCACATACACTTGTACTATGAGTTTAGTATGTTATACAGGAAGAGAAGAGGTGCACACACGCACTCATCCTCTCTCACACACGCATCTGTAGCTACAAATTGTAGTGTCCTCAACCATCCGATTGGCTCTATCATAGGTTTCACGTTGCTCCTTAGCCTTGAGATTGAGAAGTTTAAAATGTGGAGGCTAAGATGGAGGCGCGAGGTTTTGGTTAATGTGCGGGCCGCACACGGCACCAACACGACACAAGCTTCGTCTGCCTGGTGCGCATGCAGTCGGGTGAGTTGTTCAAGTATAGACACAACCAGGCCCTCGTTGGTACCCGCGCCTCGACTTTGGCTGGTCATAGTGGAGAGTAACATAGACTAGTTACTAGTCTATGTTACTAGTACCTTCATAGTGGGTAGTGTCATATATGTGATAACATAGTACTACATGTCTTCATTTATTACTTTGTAGACTCATTTTGCATTGGAAAGCGCTATGTGATGGTAACATATTAGGCTAGTCATAGTGGGAGTAACTTAACTACTCCCTCCGTCTAGGTGTGTAAGTCACCTTATGAAAACGAAATAAATCCAAAACACTTAGGCACGGTAATTAACTCCCTTCTCGTTTCTTGTTTCATAACGTATCAACCAATAAGAGATGTGGGCCGTGCATGCTTTTAGTGACTTGAGACTAACAAACATGACATGAAGTGGTTAGTTCATCGCATGCAATGCTATTAATTAGCAAAAATACATTAAGTTCTCTCATTTTCCCTCCACCTCGGTCATGGTGCACAACCTAAGATGACATACACCTAGACGAAGGGAGTAGTAACATAGCGCACTTTGAGAAAATTCTGCTTATGTGGCAAGTAACTAATAGGAGGTGGTAACATAGTATGTTACTATGACATAGCGCTTTCCAAGACAAGATAAATGAAGCCATCTATGATACTACTATTATGTTACTTTGCATTATGAAGGTAATAACTTAGACTAGTGTCATATGCATAACACTAGTCTAAATTACTCCCCACTCTCTATTTGCCTCTCTCCTCATTAATTACTTGCCACCTCATCATTTTTGCTTATGTGGCATCTATGTTACTACCTATGTTACTCCCACTATGACCAGCCTCATGCGGAGACAAATTAGGATCGGAGGGAGTACTACTAGTAGTACTACTTTGATGTGTCGCGTCAAATCGCACAAGTATGCAACACTTCTTGAACAAACAAGCATATAAGTTGTTATACTTACTTCTTATAAGCAGTTATACTTCTTACCCAAAGGATCTTTATATCCAACAGACACAAAATATCCGTTCGACTGTTGAAAATTACTTTAACTGTTGATCTGATGTTGAAGTAATTGCTGCATCGCCACCAAAGCCCACCATCTCTTAAGCTAAAGTAGACCGAGCTAACCCCTATTTAGCATATTACTAAGATAAACAGAAGGCACTATAGGATCATTTAGGACGTGAGCTTGTCAATCTGAATGTGGAGGGACACCAGCTTAGCCCCGGCCAGCAGCTTGGGCAGACCTATGAAGAAGGTGAGCTCGTGCATGGTGATGTCACCGGGATCCTTGCTGCTTGTCACCTCCATTTCCACCTTGATGGCGTCGGTCCTGCCTTTGGGCTCCCCCGGCGGGCCGTTCGCCCACAGCTTGGCTACGTAGTGCGGAAGTGGGGACGACCCCGCTCTGACGCAGACGACTGACACGGTGATAGGCGCACCGATGTCGAGCACGCCACTGACCAAGAAAAACACGCAGCCGTCCTCCTCCGCGAATAGCAAGAGCCGTGGATCCGACAGTGGCACTTGCAGCGAGAGCACCTTGCCGTACTGGATCCTGTGCACGGGCATGGGATGCACGGTGCTGATGTGGTGGGAGAGCACCGGCGGCGGGCCTTCGTAGCCGCAGACAGGCACGGGGCATTTGCAGGGTGCGAGCGGACACGCGCTCTGGTGATCGGCGAGTTTGTGGTAAGTGACGTAGAGCCCACAGCCTTCGTGTGGGCACTCCACCCTCACCAAGGAGAGGACGACATCCACCGTCTGTTCTGCACGTTGAAGCCACCGCCGCGCTCGCACTTCTAGCACTGCCGCCGGTTCCCGGGTCGCTCGACGCGGCAGTCCGCGTAGGCCAGGTGCTCTCCCTTGCACTGCACAAATCAATCGAACAACACATCAATCAGGAAACCTGCACCTTGCTCGATCAACCGAACGGAGGAGGTGTATTCAAACCTCATACACTAGAGGCTTCAAGGGGCGGAGGCACAAGGGGCAGTGGAGCAAGGTGAGGCCCATCAAGACCATAGAGATCTCCATCGCCGGGTCCTATTCCGTCTGCACGATCTCGCCCTCCTCGTGCACAACCATCTCTCGCTTTATTAGGGCCAGGGCATTACAAATCTTTACCGTCACATATTCATACTACTTCAAGGTGCATTAAATCAAGACATGCAAGTACCAAAAGAAGAGTCACGGCATGCATGCATGTGTTGTAATTAATGCATCGGTAAACGCAAATTATTGAAATATATTGAGTGCAGTTCTTTGATGTGCCGCGTCAACTCGTACAAGACCGAGAAGTTTGATTACTACAACGCCCTCTCGCCTTAACCGCACCTGCCTTTGGCTGCATGACAGGTGGGCTAATAAGTCTCCAACGTATCTATAATTTCTGATTGTTCCATGCTATTATATTATCTATTTTGGATGTTAATGGGCTTTATTTTACACTTTTATATTATTTTTGGGACTAACCTATTAACCGGAGGCCCAGCCCAAATTGTTGTTTTTTTGGCCTAGTTCAGTGTTTCGCAGAAAAGGAATATCAAACGGAGTCCAAACGGAATGAAACCTTCGGGAGCGTTATTTTTGGAACAAACGTGATCCACGGGACTTGGAGTGGCCGTCAAGAAACAATCAAGGAGGCCACGAGGCAGGGAGGCGCGCCCACCCCCCTGGGCGCGCCCTCCACCCTCGTGGGCCCCTCGTTGCTCCACCGACCTACTTCTTCCTCCTATATATATCCATATACCCCGCAAACATCCAGGAGCACCACGAAACCCTATTTCCACTGCCGCAACCTTCTGTACCCAAGAGATCCCATCTTGGGGCCTTTTCCGGAGCTCCGCCGGAGGGGGCATTGATCACGGAGGGCTTCTACATCAACTCCATGGCCCTTCCGATGATGTGTGAGTAGTTTACTTCAGACCTTCGGGTCTATAGCTAGTAGCTAGATGGCTTCTTCTCTCTCTTTGGATCTCAATACAAAGTCATCCTCGATTCTCTTGGAGATCTATGCGATGTAATCTTGTTTTGCGGTGTGTTTGTCGAGATCCGATGAATTGTGGGTTTATGATCAAGTCTATATATGAACAATATTTGAATCTTCTCTGAATTCTTTTATGCATGATTGGTTTATATTTGCAAGTCTCTTTGAATTACCAGTTTGGTTTGGCCTACTAGATTGATCTTTCTTGCAATGGGATAAGTGCTTAGCTTTGGGTTCAATCTTGCGGTGCTCGATCCCAGTGACAGAAAGGGAAACAAAACGTATTGTATTGTTGCCATCGAGGATAAAAACATGGGGTTTACATCATATTGCATGATTTTATCCCTCTACATCATGTCATCTTGCTTAAGGCATTACTCTGTTCTTATGAACTTAATACTCTAGATGCATGTTGGATAGCGGTCGATGTGTGGAGTAATAGTAGTAGGTGCAGGCAGGAGTCGGTCTACTTGTCACGGACGTGAGGCCTATATACATGATCATGCCTAGATATTCTCATAATTATTCACTTTTCTATCAAGTGCTCGACAGTAATTTGTTCACCCACCGTAATACTTATGCTATCTTGAGAGAAGCCACTAGTGAAACCTATGGCCCCGGGGTCTATTCTCTATCATATAAATTTCCAATCTATTTTATTTTGCAATCTTTACTTTCAATCTATATCATAAAAATACCAAAAATATTTATCTTATTATTATTATCTCCATCAGATCTCACTCTTGCAAGTGGCCGTGAAGGGATTGACAACCCCTTTATCGCGTTGGTTGTGAGGTTCTTATTTGTTTGTGTAGGTACGAGGTGACTCACGCGTGGTCTCCTACTGGATTGATACCTTGGTTCTCAAAAACTGAGGGAAATACTTACGCTACTTTACTGCATCACCCTTTCCTCTTGAAGGGAAAACCAACGCAGTGCTCAAGAGGTAGCACGGGCCACCCTCCTGTTGGGCCCACCTGTCACACACGCAAAGGCAGGAGAAGTAAGTCAATGAAGTTGCGTCCCTCCCTCACCCATGAGCATGGTGGCTGGCGGGACTAGGAGAAGATTTCGTTCACTACACGCTCTCCCTCACGCATGCGGTGGACATGCAGCGGTTCAATCAGTGTCAGATGGCCAGAAGCACACTATAATACTCTTCCACTGCAGTAGTACTCCATCATTGTTTGACTTCCCGAAGAGGCGAAGAGCCAAGCGCAGCCCGGACGCTCGTGTGACAGTTTCATGTGTAGAGTAGTCTAGGATAGCGTGTACTGATAACCCACAAGTATAGGGGATCGCAACAGTTTCCGAGGGTAGAGTACTCAACCCAAATTTGTTGATTCAACACACGGGGAGCCAAAGAATATTCTCAAGTATTAGCAACTGAGTTGTCAATTCAACCACACCTGGAAACTTAATATCTGCAGCAAAGTGTTTAGTAGCAAAGTAATATGATAGTAGTGATAACAGTAACAAAAGGTAACAGCAGTAAAAGTAATGTTTTTGGTATTTTGTAGTGATGATAGCAATAGCAACGGAAAAGTAAATAAGCGAAGAACAATGTATGGAAAGCTCGTAGGCAACGGGTCGGTGATAGAGAATTATGCCGGATGCGGTTCATCGTGTAACAGTCATAAACTAGGGTGACACAGAACTAGCTCCAGTTCATTGATATAATGTAGGCATGTATTCCGAACATAGTCATACGTGCTTATGGAAAAGAACTTGCATGACATATTTTGTCCTACCCTCCCGTGGCAGCGGGGTCCTTACGGAAACTAAGGGATATTAAGGCCTCCTTTTAATAGAGAACCGGAACAAAGCATTAACACATAGTGAATACATGAACTCCTCAAACTACGATCATCACCGGTAAGTATCCCGATTATTGTCACTTCGGGGTTAACGGGTCATAACACATAATAGGTGACTATAGACTTGCAAGATAGGATCAAGAACACTCATATATTCATGAAAACATAATAGGTTCAGATCTAAAATCATGGCACTCGGGCCCTAGTGACAAGCATTAAGCATAGCAAAGTCATAGCAACATCAATCTCAGAACATAGTGGACACTAGGGATCAAACCCTAACAAAACTAACTCGATTACATGATAGATCCCATCCAACCCATCACCGTCCAGCAAGCCTACGATGAAATTACTCATGCACGGCGGTGAGCATCATGAAATTGGTGATGGAGGATGGTTGATGATGACGACGGCGACGGATTCCCCTCTCCAGAGCCCCGAACAGACTCCAGATCAGCCCTCCCGAGAGGTTTTAGGTCTTGGCGGCGGCTCCGTATTGTAAAACGTGATGATTTCTTCTCTCTGATTTTTTTCTCCCCGAAACTCAATATATGGAGTTGGAGTTGGCGTCGGAGAGTCAACAGGGGGCCCACGAGGTAGGGGGCGCAGCCTAGGGGGGCAGGCGTGCCCCCCACCCTCGTGGAGAGACGGTGGGCCCCTGGCCTTCATCTTTTGCAGGTATTTTTCTTATTTTCTGAAAAGTGGCTC
This sequence comes from Triticum urartu, assembly GCF_003073215.2. Classification (NCBI taxonomy): domain Eukaryota; kingdom Viridiplantae; phylum Streptophyta; class Magnoliopsida; order Poales; family Poaceae; genus Triticum; species Triticum urartu. The sequence continues at coordinate 471,849,426 of NC_053028.1, forward strand.
CGTGAAGTTTCAGGTCATTCCGAGAACGTTTGCTCCTGCACATAAATAACACCATGGTAATTCTGCTGAAAACAGCGTCAGTCTGGGTTAGCTCCATTCAAATCTGCAAGTTAGAGTCCAAAACAAGGGCAAAAGTGTTTGGAAAAGTAGATACGTTGGAGACGTATCATGTACCGTGCCTGTAAGCTTTAAAATTGTTAGGGTCGGCTCCATGTTTTTTATTAAAATAATCTTCTGGCCCTACCTGTCATCCGGGTGATTGTAGTTTGCACGCTCATCTGGTCAAGACAAGAATATATATTTTAATTTGTGGTGGGGTATGTTAGAGATTGCAGCAAATGGAGTATTGTACACTGCGGGTATGTCAACCCGTACAATGAGGAGAAGCTTGATTTTACTACTCGCCTTCTCCCTCGCCCATGCGCGCGGTGGCTCACAGATGAGGACAAGCTTTTGCTTATAGTAGTACTACAACAAGCTATCCCTCCCGCTCAAGGTGGACGGACATGCAGCAGTGGATTTGATATTGTAGAAGCAGTAGTTGTAACATCAGTGTTCTTCTTCTCGAAGAGGCGAAGAGCCAAGCGCAACCCGAAAGTGGCAGTTTTGAACCTTGGAGCACGCATATAGCCAGGCTCTTACATGAGACAAAATTGCTATGTGAGTCCACTATTACTTGCTAGTATAGCCCTGTAAACCAGAAAGGAGTATTTGCCTTTCTAGAGATTTCAACAAGTGACTAGACTACACCAAGACGGAGTACATATGGAGCAAAATGAGTGAATCTACATCGTAAATAAATACGCAGTTCTCTCGTTTTCCTCCCCGCCTTGGTCGCGGTGCACAATAGGCACCATAGGCACCTCGTCGTTGACGGGAACGTCTCCTGACACATGATAGACACGAGTGGCAGTCGCCTCCATAGGTGCTTGATGCCCTGTTTGGTTCATAAGTCCTAGGACTTTTTCTAGTCCCAACTAAAAAGTCCCTAGTCCCTAGTTTTTTTAGCTGGGTTAGAGCAAACTAGCTCAAACTAACCCCTCCTGTTTGGATAATTTGAGGCTATTTCAACCCAAACTAGCTCTAACTCAGGGATCCAAACAAAGAGGAGTAGTACTATACATGCTACAGTCTGGACCGTAGCACATTGTTTTTTATGGCAATATCAGCACATTATTTTCTACTGCTGATTCACTGGGCTACCGTGGTTCGCACTCCTCTGCCATGGTTCACACTCCTCCTACGTACTTCACCGACATGTGGGAGAGCCAGCATCCGGGTCGACGTGTCATGCACCAGATTAGAGTGCGGAACGGAAGGGGGGCATCACCCCGATCGTACCGCCAGTAATTCATGACTATAGTGAGTAGTCATATCACAAGTCTTTCTAGCAGTAGCGCACCGTCAAATCGGACAGCCAGGACCTTTCCAGCAGTAAGTAAGTTGAATCCGCTACTCCCTCACCCTCCTTGCCTCTCTGTCAAACCGCCTACGCGAAAACTGTCGCGCGTACTGCCTGGGAAAAGCCCCGCCCTCAACTTTTAACTATGCGAAAATAGTTCGAGCTTGTTCGTTCTATATAAATACTAGTATTGTATGTTTATTCACCTATGGGGTTGGTCAATGAATGGAGGGCCGGGGAGCACAAGTTAACAATACGAGTACTACTAGTACATCCGTCCTAGTGTAACGCCTCGGATACAACTTTCCATATTTGTAATTCTGACTCTTGCCTTTTCCGGAGATGCGATATGAGATTCCCTTTGTGGTTGGGCTTTGTCTTCATTCTCGCATTTTGTTCATTTCATGCATTTCATATCATGTCATCATGTCCATCGCATTTGCATTCGTGTTCGTCTGATGCATCCGAGTTTTTTTCCCCGTTGTCCGTTTCGCAATCCGACACTCCCACATGCACCCGGCGCACCCCTCTTGTCTCTTTTCATGAGCGGGAGTTAAACATTCTCGGAATGGGCCAAGATTTGTCAAGTGGCCTTGGCACATCACTGGTGGACCTCCTGTCAAATTTCGTTCCATTTGGAGCCCGTTTGATACCCCAACGGGTAACCGGGTAACGCAAAAGCCTCTTTGTGTTGCAGCCCAACACCCCTCCAAAACAGGCCAATAACCCATCTAAACTATCTCCATGTTCTCCGTCGTCGAATCACGATCGTGTGGGCAAAAAGCGCACCTCATTTGGACACCCATATCTCCTTCTACCTATTTAAACACCTTCCCCTCCGAAATTTTGGATCCAAACCCTGGCTTCTTCTCCCTTTGCGCCGCCGGACAAATTCCGCGCCGCCGGACATGTCCGCGCCGCCGCCCAGGGCCAATCCCACCTCGCCACGTCACCGCCGCCGGCCCACGGAGCCCATTGCGGGCCCACACGGGCCCAAGCCGCCGACCCCGCACTCCGCTGTGGGACGCCGGCCACTGCCGCCTCGCCACCGTAACCTGACCCGTCCCGCACCTATGCTCGGCCCACTCTGCCGCCCGCGCAGCCCACACACTGAGCCGCCCTACACCCGCTGCTCCACCACCCATGCCCCGCGCCGCCGGAGCTCCCAGCTCGCTGTCCCCGTCGCCAAGTCTTCCCCGCCACCGACCGTCGCCGGAGACGGCCAGATCCGTGTCACGACCGGTTTTCCAATAAAAATATTTATTGAGAAACCAATCTGTTGAGTCCAGTATGAGAAAAAATCCTCCTTACCGGTAGACAAATTCTTGATACAATAAGCCAGTAGCATAAAATATATTACAGGGTCGAACTATGGTTGCTCAACCAAATTATTACAAGCACGCCAATAATTATACATAATGGTGGACATGACACAGTGGTGTGGAGGCATACTACTGACTCGAGGATAGGGCTGTGGTGGAAAAACACAGCAGGGAGTGAGATACATGACTCTAAAACTGGCATCTCATCGAGCGTCGAGGTGAGGCTCGATGAATTTATTTGGTAGCGGAAGCGGATATAATACAGTGACCAAATCCAGGGTCGTACGAGACTGACTGGGATTCCTCTAGGCGTCGGACTCGCTATCAAAATCTTCATCCATGAGATCGCCTTCGTCAGCATCTGGCCAAATCAACAAGCTAGGTGAGTACTTTGAAAGTACTCGCAAGACAGTTCGGACGTAAGATATAACAATTGCATGCATGAATGCGTCACGTTTAACTTTTAACAGTGGCACATTAATTTGTAAAAAAAAGATAGGTAAAAAGGGAGTCGGCGGTAGTCCGCTCGAAAACCCAACAAAATAACTGTAAACCCAATCGGGGTCTAAAGCGACACCTCGATAGGAAGATAAATAAATAAATCACGCCGCAGTCGGGCGTCTAGGCGACACCACATAAAGGGCTTTTTAAAAGAAATGCCACAGTCGGGCGTCTGAGCGACGCCACATAAAGGGCTTTAAAAGAAATGCCACAGTCGGGCGTCTGAGCGACGCCACATAAAGGGCTTTAAAAGAAATACCACAGTCGGGCGTCTGAGCGACGCCACATAAATGGCTTTAAAAGAAATGCCACAGTCGGACGTCTGAGCGACATCACAGAAAGGGCTTTTATTGAAAGTAAAATATAACAATGCCACAGTCGGACGTCTGAGCGACATCGCAGAAAGGGATTTTATTGAAAGTAAAATATAACAATGCCACAGTCGGACGTCTGAGCGACATCGCAGAAAGGGCTTTTATTCACAAGTAAATCATACTCATAATAAATATTCAATTCATGAAAATAAACGGGTTAGTCCATCCACAGGAATAATCATTTAACCGGACTTAGCACTCATGCGATTCACCGGAGTCTCTGTCATCAAAACTGACATTTGGTCAGGATAAGATAATATCGAACTTGGACATGGAATAGATGATTCGAAGGAATATATATGACTCTGCAGAGTTTGTACAAATTTTTCCCACAGCCAACGGATTTCCATAGTCACGAAGGGACTAGTTCCGTTTACGGTATTTCGGAAGAAAACACAGCTAACCAGTACACACCCATCCTACCTCTCGATGCTAGGAATCACCCTAGACATCGTCCAAGAAAAACTTTTGAGACGGGGAGATCACAATCTCGAATAGCATGGGCTCAAATTTATATACGCGCGCTCTAAGGGGTGCCCCCCTCTCGGTCCCAACCGGAAACACCCATGCCCCCTGACCGGATGACTGGCTTTAATCCAGGGCCATGGAACCATCATCACGGCCTCTCCTTTTTGGTGTGTACCAGGAAAGCGGTTTACAACTTACTAAGCCATATTCCTTGCGGAAAACATGTGGTAGTACAAGGAAGGAAGAATGGAAGGAACTGGAATGATACGAGTTGACATTGAAGTCACATAGTTTGGCATAAGCCTGGCATGCTACAACACTGCCATCTTACCCATCCTCATGCCAACACATGGCCATGCATACTCACATCCATCCACTCATGGATTTTCGAAACTCACTTGCCTCATCGTTGCAGGTAACATGACATTCGTCGGTATGTTCATCAACATGCCATAAACCACTTAATGCAAACATGCCAAAACAATCATCATATCAAAAGTTCAAACATGCTTGCCTGGTTCGGAGTAGTCGGAGCCTAGCTCGGTGAAGTTTGCGGTCCCGTCACCTCCTTCGGTATCTACGGTATAAAGAAAATATACGCGCTATCGTGAATACCATGAGGTGCACAAAAATTATACCAAATATTTTTCAAATAAATATGATAAAAAACTAGACAAAAATGTGAAGAGGACAGAAAAAGAATCACTCAAAATTTCCTTTCTGTTAAAAAGTTATAAGGGTTTTAATCCAGGGACTCATCTGTAATGAAACAGAAAGTTCCCAGGGGCTAGCTTACAAAAACAGAAAACGACTCGAATAAGAATGCGCCGGCCCAGCGGGAAAACGCATTTGGCAGAAGACGTTTTCAGAAAACGCTTCGCTTAGACAGGATAGAGAGGCTGACAGGCGGGTCCCGCCCGTCAGGTTTGAATATTCAAACGGGGCGGCAGAGTTTGCCGGAGCCCGAGAGCCGCGGTGGTCGCCGGCGGCGATCCACGGCGAGGCAGGGGATCGGAGAGTACCTCCGTGTTCAGGGCGCCTTTCCGCGTCGGTTGGTGGTGGTGGTGGTCGCCGGCGAGTACCACGTCGACGGCGAGCCTTGCTCCGGCGGACGGCGGTTCGGGTGGTTGTGGACCTCGTCGGAGAGAGCTGATGAAGATCAAATTGGGGAGGGGGTTAGACCTCTGGAGGTGGTACGAGGTTACGGGCGAGAGTAGGGTGGCGGAGGAGTTCTCACCGGAGTGAATCAAGACGGAGGCCGAGGCGGAACGAGGCGGCCGGAGTCGGGGGAGGAGACCTCCTCGAGGTCCTCCTAGTGGCCTGGCGGGGTGTCTGTGGGGTGCAGTGGTGGTGCGTGTTCGAGGGCGAGCTCGGGATCTCCTTTTATAGGCGATCCAAGGCGGTGGCCGTGAACGGGGATCTCCGGCGATGGTTACAGCGGCGCAGCGCTTGGTCGGGGGAGATTAGGGAGTTGGGCGTCATCGTGGAGGTCCACTGGCTCCACTCCGATGCTCAACGGACTAGGATTAGAAGCTTAGGGCAGGTTTTGTCGGAACGGAACGGCGCGGGTCCGTCGGCGGCAGAGAGCACGCCCAGTGCTGTCGGGCCACGACGACGGTGCAGCGGGGTTGCGCTGGCATGCATGAGGCCACGCGGAGAGCAGAGGAGCGTTGGGCGGCGCCGAACGGCGTTGAGCCGCCGTTCTGTTCCCTGTCAGCCGCTACGGTGGTTCGGCCGCCGCAAGACACGCCGGCGCCGGCGGGCCAGGGTGCCACCGACGCCAGGATGGCGCCAAGCGCGCGTGTGGTGCTCCAGACAGGAGGAAGAGGCGGCGAGGAACGTGCCAAGGGCACTGTGAGCATGTGACTGAACTTCTGACGAAGATCGACACTGAACTCTGAATTTTTCTGAATATGAACAGCAACAGTGCACGCCAAGTGTTCGACAGAATGATCTAGGCATGTAGGGGTTTTTCCTTGAGCTGATTTTTGGTGGAGTGGCTTCTCATTGCTCTAGTAGGCTGCCTGATTTTTGGTGAAATTTTTGGAGAAGTGTAGATATGAATTTCACCAAATTTGGCAAATCTGGTCCAAACTTGCAGAGACTGAATTTTGAAAAATTTGAAAATAGGAGGAGTGGATCAAGATGGTTCTGGGTTGTGGATGCTAAGGACAATCCAGAGGAGTTGGTTTTAGGTCAAAACTCAAATGCAATAGGGTACTTGCTTTGAAAATCACTTAGGCTCAAAATAATTGGCAGAAATGATTTGGGAGATAAAATAATTGAAATAAAATCCAAAACTTGTTTGGACTTGTTGAGATAGAGAAATTAGATTGCTCAAAGGTGGAGGGAGGGATTTTGAGAAGATTTACTATAGGAGACATGGTAGAACCATGGGTGGTTTTCAAGATAAGAAAATCCTAAAAATTCACAGAGTTCTTTTTGTAAGAAAAGAATAATTTCCAAAAATATATTTTGAGAAGGGAACCATCAGAGAAAGAGTTTTAAATGATCAAACACCATAGTTTGAAGAAGATACAAAAATAAAAATCCTTGCCAAAGAAGTTTTTAAGAGGAAGGTTTTCTGGAAAATTTTAAATGGCCTCTTTTCAAAAACCACAAAGTTTTTGCTGAAAACCAAATAGAAATTTTGGAGTGTCACAATCCGGCCGCACCGCGCCAGATCCGGGTACCCCTGCCCCGGATCCGCCCCTCCCTCGGCCTCCAGTGCCCCGCGCCGCCGGCCCGTCGCCACTTTCTTCGCCACCACCGCCATTGGTCGTCGGGAGGATGACGACGCCCGGCGCCCTGACCGCTCGTGCCTTGTGGCCGGCCCATCTCCGTCGGCCCTGATCCGCGGTTCCGCGGCCCAGATACCTCCCCGTAACATGGGCTAAGCCCAATGGGTGAACCACCACCTAAACTCTGCCCTGTGCACGCTTTAGTTATTCATCGCTCACCCTGTGTTTTTTCTCAAGAATATGGCCAAGTCATCAACATTGGGGGTGCTTGTTCATCATGTCGTATCTCCATGACAGTGGCTCCGAATCATGCATATGATATGTCGAATTGTTCTTCTCATTGAGCTCTTCACGTTAGAAGCATTTCCATGCATGTTCCTATTATTTATGATGCTTTTTCATTTATGCAAAAGTGCTATAAAATTTTAACTGCCGATACTTATCAGATCATGAGGTTTTGTCATTTTTGTTACATTTGATATGTGCATCATATGAGCTTGAGGTCTACATGTGTTTTCGACTACAACATGCCATCTTTACAGGGGTGCAAGACTTGTATTTTTGTGATCTATGTGGTGACTATCACAAGCATGCAAACTAGGCTTCATGATGTTGTTGTTTTCAGGGACTTAGGATTTTGCTAAGTCTTTGCCTGCTGTTATTTTGATGCCATGTAAACTTGATGCTACAGTGAGATACATGCTTATTTTGAGATACTTCAGTAAGGATGTTTTGAACATGTGGTCATGCTCTATCCATCCATGCCCCTGTTTGCAATTATGGAGTTGTCTAGCATGTCTTGTTCTTGCTCTACTTTTGCTATAAAAATGTTCCTGGCAGAATGTTAACATGTTAATCAATATTGTCATGGTTGTTGCTAGTGATCCATGCATCCTATGAACTTGCTCTTGCCATGGTTAGCTTCATGAACATGTCATATTGTTGTTGGTATGCTTGTTTTGTCATGCAATGCTTTGTGGTGAGTGGCATGAGCTCGCAAAGTTGCCTTCATAAATATGTTTATGCCATGCTCTGTTTTTCTGCTAAGTCTGAAACTGTTAATAAAACTTGCTATGTTTACATGGGTGCACATCATATCTTCTGTGCCTTTTCGGCTCATGATTAGTAAGGGACTTTTGTTTTATGCTTTTAGTAGATTCATGCCATGCCTTTGTTTGCTATGATATGTTCCTGTAGCATGTTGTTTTCTTGCTCTAAACATTGCTTCCTGATGTTTTTTTGACATGTTAGTAATTTCCCAAAGTCTGTGAAGCTGATATCTTTTGCACTTTTGACATGCTTGTTCGAACCTGCTCTTGTGTGATTTAGTCGTAGCTCATTGTTCATGTTTTATCAAACATCTCTTATACATCACTGCCATATGCCTTGTTGTTATGTTGGAGTGCATTAGGTTAGTTTCTTGTTGCATTCCAAGTGGCATCGTGCTGTTAATCGCAGTTTTGCATCATTCTTGTGATGCTTGCCATTTGCAAACTGTGCATCCATTTCCGGTGATCTCTATATCGATTTCAACTGAAATCATCTCATCTTTCCAGCAGCACACTTGGTTTGCCAAGTTGATTCCTTGATCATACTTTCCCTTCCGAAGCACGCATATGCATTGCATATCATGTCTTGCATATGATGCCATGTTTTGCATCATGTTGCTTGGGCATTGCACTGTGGTTGATTGTTGTTCCTTTGCTTGTGTTCTTGCCTTGGGTAGAGCCGGGAGACGAGTACGTGAACGAGGAGCCTGCTGAGTACGCTTACGAGGATCAAGCTTTTGACAACTCTCAGAACTTTGCAGGCAAGATGACCATACCCTCGAAATCACTTCTATCTTTGCTTGCTAGTTGTTCGCTCTATCGCTATGTCACGCTACCTACCACTTGTTATATCATGCCTCCCATACTGCCATGTCAAGCCTCAAACCCACCTTCCTAGCAAACCGTTGTTTGGCTATGTTACTGCTCTTGCTCAGGCCCTCTTATAGCGTTGCTAGTTACAGGTGAAGATGATGTTTGTTTCATGTTGGAACATGGATTTGTTGGGATATCATTATTATCTCTTATTTACTTTAATGCATCTATATACTTGGTAAAGGGTGGAAGTCTCGACCTTATGCCTGGTGTTTTGTTCCACTCTTGTCGCCCTAGTTTCCGTCATACCGGTGTTATGTTCCTTGATTTTGCATTCCTTACGCGGTTGGGTGTTATGGGAACCCCTTGAGAGTTCGCCTTGAATAAAACTCCTCTAGCAAGGCCCAACCTTGGTTTTACCATTTGCCTACCTACCACCATATACCTTTCCCTTGGGTTCTGCAGACTCAAGGGTCATCTTTATTTTAAACCCACCCGGGCCAGTGCTCCTCTGAGTGTTGGTCCGAAACGGGTAGCCTGCGGGGCCACCTCGGGGCAACTTGAGGGTTGGTTTTACTCGTAGCTTGACCTATCTGGTGTGCCCTGAGAACTAGATACGTGCGAATCGTATCGGGATTTGTTGGCACATCAGGCGGCTTTGCTGATCTTGTTTTATCATTGTCGAAATGTCTTGTAACCGGCATTCTGAGACTGATTGGGTCTTCCTGGGAGAAGGAATATCCTTCGTTGACCATGAGATCTTGTGATGGGCTAAGTTGGGACACCCCTGCAGGGTATAAAATTTCGAGAGCCGTGCCCGCGGTTATGTGGCAGATGGGAATTTGTTAATATCTGGTTGTAGAGAACTTGACACTTAACTTAACTAAAATGAATCAACCGCGTGTGTAGCCGTGATGGTCTCTTTTCGGCGGAGTCCGGGAAGTGAACACGGCCTTGTGTTATGCTTGAACGTAAGTAGCTTCAGGATCACTTCTTGATCACTTATAGCTTCTCGACCATTGCATTGCTTCTCTTCTCGCTCTTATTTGTGTATGTTAGCCACCATATGTGCTTAGTGCTTGTTGCAGCTCCACCTCACTACCCTTTCCTACCCATAAGCTTAAATAGTCTTGATCTCGCGGGTGTGAGATTGCTGAGTCCTCGTGAGTCATGGATACTTCCAGACAGTTGCAGGTGCCGAGGATACCAGTGCAAGTGATGCTACCGAACTCAAGTGGGAGTTCGACGAGGATTCGGGCCGTTACTATGTTTCTTTTCCGGATGATAAGTAGTGGAGCCTAGTTGGGACGATAGGGGATCTAGCTTTCGGGGGTTGCCTTCTTTTATTTTGGTTCCGTAGTCGGACCTTTGATTGTACTTTGGATGATGTATGAGTTATTTATGTATTGTGTGAAGTGGCGATTGTAAGCCAACTCTTTATCCCTTTCTTATTCAGTACATGGGTTGTGTGAAGATTACCCCTCTTGCGACAAGCTTACCATGCGGCTATGCCTCTAAGTCGTGCCCCGACACGTGGGAGATATAGCCGCATTGTGGGTGTTTCACCTAGTTTATTGGTCCCCGTTGTATATTGTGTCAAATTTTGACTATAGATTGAACTAACAAAACGTTCATGCATGTTACCAAAAATTATATCATTGATAACTATGTTGAAATACGAATCCAACGATATTATTTTACTTTGACATTGTAGGCTTGAAAGTATGTCTAGAGGGGGGTGTCGGTGTCAAAACCGGCGGATCTCGGGTAGGGGGTCCCGAACTGTGCGTTTAGGATCGATGGTAACAGGAGGCAGGGGACACGATGTTTACCCAGGTTCGGGCCCTCTTGATGGAGGTAATACCCTATGTCCTACTTGATTGATATTGATGATATGAGTATTACAAGAGTTGATCTACCACGAGATCGTAGAGGCTAAACCCTAGAAGCTAGCCTATGGTATGATTGTTGTATATTATCTATCAACTAGCCTGGCCTCAGTTTATATAATGCACCAGAGGACTAGGATAACAAGAGTCCTAGTCGAATACGCCGGTGGGGAGGAGTCCTTGTCTTGATCACCAAGTCTTGTGGAATCTTCCATGTATGCGGCAGCTGTCCGAACTGGCCCATGAGTATACGGCCATGGGGGTCCTTGGCCCAATCTAACAGATCGGGAGATGACGTGGTGAGTACCCCCTAGTCCAAGACACCGTCAGTAGCCTCCTGAACCGGTCTTCAAGTTAGGGACGCTCCTCGATTCTTCCGAACTATTCTTCATCTTCGGTTGTCGGTCTTGAAAACTGGTTCAACAAATCTTCTCATCTTCGATCTTGAGGATCGCCGAAATGCATTCGACAAGTTTATACGTCGGGTATCCGAGGAGCCCCTTTAAGTTTCCGGCCTTTATCAATGCCTTGTTATTTTTGTGTCACACCTCGGGTTTGAAGTTGTTCCCGGGAGGCAGTGTCCTCTTGCGTCCGAGCTCCAACGCCGGACTGCATTCAAGGTATCTTTTGCAGCCGAGCACCAATGCCGGACTGCTTCCGAGCTACAATGCCGGACTGTGTCCAAGCTCCAACGCCGGACTATATCCAAGATGTCATAGATCATCTTGGTCCAAAAAAGTTGAAGGAGTTTAGCCGAGCTTAATGCCGGAAATGCCCTCTATGGAGCTAGCCACTAGCACCCGAGCTTTATGCTGGACTGCTTCCGAGGTGGTGCACCACCCCGACTGTGGGCCGATTTTTTGTCAATATTTTTATTGGTGCAATTTATTCTCTGCCGAGATATACAGCCAGTAGCCCTCAAGGTGTGTATCGGTCTAAAACCCGAGATGCACCTGAAGGATGACGTAAGACCGTTGATCCCAGTAACCGCTGAGACTGAGGTTGATTTGCAAAATCCGCCTGAGGATCAAGTCCTAGCTCGGCAGAATACTCCGGGACACAAAAAGCGGCGTTCTCAGTCCTCGAGACTCAGATTGGGTGCGGCCGACCAACCTGAGGATCTAAATCTCCTCAGAAACAATATTGCACATAAAATTTTCTGCATTGGACAGGCAATGCAGTAGCCCCTGAGACACTGGTCGAGTTGCAACACCAGATCAGGGGATCGATGTGCCCCTTTAATATTTGTAAATAATAAGCCCGAAGCCCAGTAGCCCCCGAGCCTTAATCCGGGCACGGGTGACCGAATTAAGGATCGATATCCATAGTAAAATCACAAATTATGTGTAATGACTCTATGTATCCAAGTACTTTACATCATTAATGCTCGGATCCGCATTGTACAAAACTTTGTTGACCGACCATCGGCTTCCACCTCCTCGGCTAGTAGCTGAGGAGTGTTTGTCCTACTTTATAAAGCCTTTATGAGGGCAAAGATTTATGACAAACAAGGCAATCTGGCCATACGGTTTTATAAACAAAGGTACGCAGAGAGATATGTTATATTACTGTTTAACATAAGAAATGTCTTCCAAAGAAAATAGTCCCGCTATCGGTAAATTTCTTTGTGTTGTCATGCTAAGCATGATCATGAAACCTCAGCTCTAATGTAAGAGCAAAATATCGAGGATTTAGTTTGGGAGGCCAGTTAATAGCCCCCGGTAGTGTTCGGCGACAGTCGGGGTCAAGCCGTAAACACTTCGGCCATTGTTATGAATGGCCCATCATTTAACACAGTCATCGGATCGCTGACCAGTTTACGCTTATTGTGACAGTCAGTTTTCGGCTTTCTCCACTGAGGTGCTTAACCATGTGAGCTGGAAGCACAATCGCAGTGGTTCTCCCTTTGCACACCTAGCCGAACAAAGCGGAACGTAGGAGGCAAGCGCAGGAGCCGGGCAACCCAACTATTGACCGAAGACACAATTCGAAACCGATGCATATATAGCAATATCCGAGAATGTTTTTGCCGAATCTCTAAAGGTGTCCAGCGTTGCACTGCGAGACTTGTACTAAAAACACACAAATAGTTTGGAAGTGCTATAAGCTTGGAAAACCAAAAAACGTCAGTAAAAACTTGGCGTCCGAACAAGATCAAGTGTCTGGTGCCAATCCAAAAATTGGAAAAAATTGTGCTTCTGTCGTGCTTTAACATGACACATCCGATCTCAAGACTTCACGCGGGTCAGCCTACGGCCTCAAGCTCCTCATCCCAAAGGCGGAGTACTTCTCCAAGGTCAGTTTAGCAAATTAAACTCAAGCGGGTTTCAGAGAGAAGACAGGCTATCCGGCTATTGACCATAAACTCGAGTCGAAAAAGGAGCGGTAGAAAAAGACTTTGCAACGACCAAGAAGAAAACACATTTACTATAAAACAGATCATATAAATTTTAAGACCCCCAAGTGACTTGGGTAAAAGAATTTTATGTATAATGATTGTATGTACCGAAGTACCTATATCATATATGTGTTCACCCGAACTATAAACGCGTCTTAACCGACCATCGGCTTCTCCCTCTTCGGCCAAAGGCCGAAAAGTGTCATGTACTCCACCTGTTGAGAGTATCGACGGTGTTTCCGATGACCAGGCAATCAGGCCATAAGGCTGTAACAGACAAAGCGCGCTCAGGGAACTTATGCTATATTACTGATGAAGTGTCAGAAGCATCTTCGAAGAAAATAGTACCCCCATCGATACCTTTCTTTGGTGCTCATTATTATTATGAGACTTATGCAATAGATTTTTTGTACTCATGAGTTCCATTGTGTACCGACCATGATTGAAAACAATAAGAGTGCTAGCTTTCGGCTTCACCCAGTCTGAGGTCAGAGCTCGGATGACCCGGTCGTGACAATCGCAGAGGTGCTCCCTTTACTCCCTAGCCGAACAATCGGGAACGTAGGGGTAAACACAGGAGCGAGGCAACCCAGCTTGCAAATCGCTTAGGTCAATATGGTGCATATTGTGGCGTAATACACGAACAAGGAACGAAGCCGTACAAGTATAATCATATGCAAGAGGAAAAGCTCCATCAAGGGAGCCCCCAAATAAACGGGGTATTTGAATATGCCTGTAACAAACAAAGTTTTGACTAGGAGATTTTTTACAAGCAACTTTTTTCAAAAAAAATTATAATGCTTGGACGAACCGAACACAAGTTAAAAAATTTAAAACTTCGAGCATGAAGGCAACTTAGCTGGGTAATGTGTTCGGTATTGATGACGCAGCCCGAGCTTGATGCGGGACAAGGTTCCATCCCCCAAGCCAGTCCCAAGGTGGCGGAGCAAAGAGCTCAGCACTCCGAAGTGGTGACATAGCACGGTCAATGCGGGCCGGCAGATTGATGCCGAAGTCCCTGGCATGGGGTAATGAAGTGTTGACGAAGCCCCCCGTCCAGCCGAGGTGACGTGGTATGTCAGTACACAGAGTTTACGATACTTCCCAACCCGGATCATTTTCCTGTGCACAAAAAATAATGCAAACTGGAGATAATAGTAATAATAATAATAATTTAAAAAAATCGTTGCATAATAAATAATTTATGCAAAGTGAGTAATAAAAGAAATATGGCCTGGCGCCAAAGTCAATGTCGATGCAGGGCGTAGGCGTGATGCGGTAAAGGCATGGCAAAACCTGAATTCACAGGTCGGTCCGAGTTCCGGATGCGGCGTTCGCCAGACCATGTACAGAAACTGACTGAACCACCATGCGGCCGTCGTTAATGCGGCCACCATTTGATTGACCTATGTACATATGATGGACAAACCAGAGTATTAAATCTTTGGGACAAAATGAACCCAAACAAGCAGAAAATACTAGGATTAATAGCAGCTGGTTTATTAGTTGTGGCAATCCGAAGAAAGGTGATTCCCAAAATTGGGAATCGATCCGCACACCCATTGCCTGATGGGAGATAAAGCGACGGCATGGCGATGCTGGCAAAGGTTGGCTCGCCGAGGCAAAGCCCTCGGTCCAGCTAACGTGACGGAGCTGGTCGGCTAGAGACAACGAAGTCTCTGGAGTAGGTTGATGAAGAGATGGCGAAGCCCCTGGTCCAGCCGAGATGTCGAAGCCTCGATGTCAGCCGATGAGTCGAAGTAGGTCGGCATGATGGACACCGGCTTGAAGAAGCAACAGTGTGGTCCTGCCGATGCAGGTCGTGACGTGGTCAATGCTGCCTTGATGAAGTGACTGTGCGGCGATGCTGGTGTGACCGCTCCGTGTAATCCGTGGGGCGCGATGTTGGTGATGATTTATCCTTTGCGATGCCAAATTCTTGTTCGGCTTGCCGAGATGATGATCCGAAGAAGTTGAGCTCGGCTCAACAAAGTGACGACGTGTCTAGCGTAGGTCGGCAGCCTTGAAGCAATATTGCCGGACTGGTTTGACACCAGCATGATGATGAAGATGACCTCAGGGGAGGCTTAAAAATTTTACGGGCACGTGTTTAAAAATGACGCACAATACCCTAGAAGAGAACTCCTCTAAAAAGGTTGTCCAATATCACATTCATAAAGAAAGATGAATTCGGGTGGGATCCGTATTCGCGCAGAAAACAGATCCGGAAATTGGTCCACTCATCGGAAGGTTCCCGGAGTTTGAACCGTCGGATCGAGCTGAAATTTGGAGGGGTAGTAGATATGGAAATTCCGCAGTAGATGAACGGTTGGATCTTCCAAAGGACCTCCGAGATGGGCTCTGGAGACCATGCCCTAAACACGTCCAGATTCCCGTCTAGATTTGACAGTGCTCCGGTATATCGTAGGTTGTTAAAGATTCCTCCATAGGAACTCGACGAAATTTTGCATGGCTATTGTAGACGTAATTCCGCACTATTCCACCAAAGCAATCGTCAAACCTACGCTCGAGGAGGCGGTGACGGCGGATACAAGTTCGCTGTCCATAAAAACAGCACGGCCGCCCGAGGGCAATGTTGACATTGAGCCCTCGAGCTCCATGGATGATTCCTCTATGATCATGATAGAGATCGGAGTTGATGTTGAAGAAGGCCCCCTCCCGAACATGACGATCGGAGATAGAGCACGGTACTTGGTCGAGCCAAGGTGACCAGTCGAGCCAGCGACGAAGATGTCGGCGTCGTAGTTGACCTGCGGGCGAGCCATTGATCCTTTTGCCGATCACACAGCGGAACTCTCAATGAAAGCACCAATGTCGGTGTCAAAACCGACGGATCTCGGGTAGGGGGTCCCGAACTGTGCGTCTAGGATCGATGATAACACGAGGCAGGGGACACGATGTTTACCCAGGTTCGGGCCCTCTTGATGGAGGTAATACCCTACGTCCTGCTTGATTGATATTGATGATATGAGTATTACAAGAGTTGATCTACCATGAGATCATAGAGGCTAAACCCTAGAAGTTAGCCTATGATATGATTGTTGTATATTATCTATCGACTATCCTGGCCTCGGTTTATATAATGCACCAGAGGCCTAGGATAACAAGAGTCCTAGCCGAATACGCCGGTGGGGACGAGTCCTTGCCTTGATCACCAAGTCTTGTGGAATCTTCCATGTATGCGGCAGCTGTCCGAACTGGCCCATGAGTATACAGCCATGGGGGTCCTCGGCCCAATCTAACAGATCGGAAGATGACGTGGTGAGTACCCCCTAGTCCAGGACACCGTCAGGGGGTGATTAGACTACTTGACCAAATAAAAGACTAGCCTTTTCCCAATTTTAAGTCTTGGCAGATTTTAGCAACTTAGCACTAGTCAAGTAAACAACCTACACATGCAAGTCTACAGGTATAGCAGCGGAATGTAAAACATTACACATGAAGGTAAAGGGAGGAGTTTGGAGGGAGCAAACGGAATGTAGAGACGGAGATTTTTGACGTGGTTTCGATAGGTGGTGCTATCGTACATCCATGTTGATGGAGACTTCAACCCACGAAGGGTAATGGTTTCGCGAGTCCACGGAGGGCTCCGCCCATGAAGGGTCCACAAAGAAGCAATCTTGTCTATCCCACCATGGCCAACACCGACGAAGGACTTGCCTCACTAGGGTAGATCTTCATGAAGTAGGCGATCTCCTTGCTCGTACAAACTTGCTCTTGTGCTTCAAATGATAGTCAAATGAACACCTTGCTCTTGTGCTTCAAATGATAGTCTCCCCAACACTCAACTCTCTCTCATTGATTTAGATTTGGTGAAAAGATAATTTGAGTGCAAAGCAATTTGGAGATAACTTAAAATCATGCACTCATCACCAAGCAAAGTGAATGATCATATAAGAATATAAGAGATGATATCATCCAAGCAAACATTAAGGTAGCATATGATCAAACAAGTATCTCACATAGACAAAGACATAGTGTATCAACCAAGCGCATAAAAAGGTTCAACCAAACACAAGAGAGATAAAAAGCAACACACACTCTCTCTCGAAGCCTATGATTTATACATATTTCTCCCCCTTTGGCAACAAGTTACCAAAAAGTTTGAAAATGCATAGTGCTATGCGTCTCTCAGGCTCGGTCTTCGGGAGGTGGTGTAGAGAGAACTCCAAGGACAAAGGCATCTGTCGATGTAGTTGGAGCTGGTGGAGTGGCTGCTGGAGGCGGTACTGAGGCTGTAGCTGCTGGTGCTGACAGAGTAGTTCTAGAGACTGGTACTCGCACTGCAGCAAACCTCTGACCTCATGGCACATGTTGAAAAGCATCTGTAGTTGCCTTCCCTCTCCTCTCTTCTCCTTCCTCCTGGAGCTGCTCAACTGCAGTCTGTATCTCAGTTACCTTGAGGTCAAGATCATAGAATTTTGTCTCAACAATCCTCTCCAGGCTCTCCTGATTCTGAGTCAGGGTGGCCAAGCCCTTCTCAATCCTCAGTGTAGCTTGAATCAGATAGCCTAATTGATCTTGTTTTGACTTGAGGAACACCTGAGATGCTTCTTCTGCACTTGGCATCCTTGCAGCTTTCTCTGCCTTAGCTTTGGCTCTCTTCTCTTGTGCTTGTACTGAAGATGGTTCATTCTCATTCACGACAACTTCATTATCTTCAAATTAAGGATATAGGGGTAGATGCTCCTTGTCCAACAATTATGTTCCTGTGCCCATCTTAGAATTGATGAGCTCCTGAATATATGGAGCATACCCACAACTTCTCTTTTGGTCAGCAGCTATCCTCTTGATTGTCTCTACAAATCAGGCTCATGACTTTAAACTTCTGAGGGACATCAAAGATTTGCAGCATGTTGATAGAATGTCCTCTGATCATCTTGTGATCTCCTAACTTGGGTAGCAATGTGTGCCTTAGGATCCAGTTGATGGTAGGCAGACCAGACAACAAGTAATGTACAGATCCAAGCTTGTGAGTCTCCAAAGCTTTATCAGGGATCTCTTTGTACATGTTTGCCATGGAGTTGTGGTCTTTCTTCTTCTTGGCATACACATCCAAGTCATCCTCATGTTCCTCTAGGGCATTGATCAGCTTGGCCCATTCTTCAACAGTGGATTGGTACCTAGTACCTTCAGACATCCATATGATCTTCCCATCTGGGTAAAAGTGAGCGGTGGAGTAAAACTGCATGATCAGCTCATCATTCCATTTTGTGAGCTTCTGTCCAACAAACTCATCTACTACACATGCTTTGAAGCTGTCATATACTCCTAGGAAGTGATCTTCATTATCCTTGATGAATTCCCAATCAACCCATCTCATGTCACAAACAATGGGCTTCTTGTCAAGCAAAATTGTCTCATAGAAGTCTTATTGTTTTTTTGTGTGGAACCTGTAGTCAACTGCAGTCCTTATCCTAACAGCATAGGGATTAGACTGTCTCCACAATCTTAGTCCAGCATCTTTTATGATGTGCATGTCCTCACCTACTGGATGAGCATCATTGTGGTCTGGAATCTTGGGTTTCAATTTTCTCAAAATAAGAGACTCATCATCCTCTTCTTCAGCTTGAGGCACTGGGGCCTTGTTCTTCTCTTCTCCAAGAATACTTCTAGTGTTTCTCTTGGGCTTTGACTTCTGAGCTTGACCTTTGGGAGTAGACTTGGGCTTTGATGTTGCAGCCCCTGACGTAATTCCATCTCCCATAAGCTTCTGAGCTTTGGGTGCTAGAGCATCCTCTTTCTCTTCCTCTTCTTCTGCGGGATCCTTAAACATGGATGATCTCCCTAGAACTCTGGCAGTGGTCTTCTTGACCCCCTCCTTTCTCTTCTTGCCTTCTCCAGCCTCTTTGGGTTCAAGAGTGAACTCCATAGTTTCTTCCAAGCCTGCTTTCCTAGGCTTGGATGTTGGCATTGTCTTGGTAGGTGCCTTCTTATGCATCCCTGGCTTTGTTGTAGCAGCTGAGTCATACTCCTTCTTCAACACTTTCCTCTTTGAGGTGGCCTCATCCTCAACAGCGACATAGTCTTCACCCTCAGAGACTGGGGTTTTATTCTTCCTTGTCCTGGTGGCTGCCTTTGGCAAGTTACTAGGAGTGCTCCTGCTGCCATCATTTGAGGTGCTTGATGGATCTGAACCCTCACTTAATTGCACATGTTCCTCAGATTTTTTCTAACTGTCACTCTGGTCAGACATCTTGGCAATCACTAACAGCAAACCCTGTGAATAGATGTAGATGAGGTAGAGTGTATGAGCATCACAAAGTGTAGAGTTTTTGTGAAACAGATGACTTAAAAACTTAGTTTTAGTTATCCACAGAAAGCATTTCGGAGCTACCGTTTTGATAAACTCAGTGATACCGAAGCAGCTTTTCGAAGCTAAACTAGTGAACTCGGTCAGACCGAGTCACAGTTCGGTGGCACCGAGGCTGCTAGGGTTTCAAAGAAAATCGAACTCGGTCACACCGATTTGCAATTTTCGGTCAGACCGAAAATACATGTGCTATGGCCTAAGACAAATCGGTGAGACCGATTTCTACAATTCGGTCAGTCCGAGATGAGTCCGGCAGAGACCTAACCCTAAAATTTTCAAATCCAATCTAATCTAAAGGAAGTTTTCAGTGGATGGATTGTTTGCATACGTGGTCATGATCATGGCAAAGTAATGTGCTATGAATCGGAGTTGGGAAATAGCAAAAAGAGTCAAACTCATACCCTAGTTCGGCGGGAGTTCGCTACGGCGACAACGGCGGAGCAGAATTCCGATGACGGCGATGGAGACCAGCGGAGGGAGGTTGCTAGCTGCGAGGAGACGATCCGGATACCCGAGGAGGCAGAGCAGGACACGCGCGGGGTGAAGGGTTTTGGAGAAATTTCCAAAATTCAACACGTCGGTATATATATCCCAACCCTATCGGTGTGGCCGAGTGGAACAACTCGGTGGCACCGAGATGCAGAATCACGAGCGGTTACTGCAACTCGGTGTGACCGAAAAGTTCAAATTGGTTGCACCAAGATGGAAAACCTAGATCAACTTAGTGAACTCGGTGTGACCGAAGTGGATGACTCGGTCATACCAAAATGCACAAAGAGGTTTTGGAAGTTTAAGTCTATGACAGATCGGGGACTCCGAGTGCTCCGCACACAGAGTGGTTCGAATCTGACTTGATCAAACTTTGTGATGTAGCATGAATAGAGTTTGAGACGAGAAAATCATAGATAGCTAGAGGAGGTTCTTAGGCATTCTTGTTCATCCACTTGGCAAAAGAGAAAAATGCCAAACAATCAAAACAACAAGTGGATGTCCTCGAATGAGTAAAATATGCAACCAACATGCTCACACAATAAAATGGCAAATGAAATATGTGGCAGAGCATGCACAAACACTCTAGCATCTATCAAGCAATTGGCGATGACTAGGTCATCTATATATGAGCATATTGACTGAGGAGTCAAATGAGAACATTTGATCGTAGGTCATACTCATCGTTTAAGCATAAGTGGGGTTGCCACTTTTACATAAAGCATTGTTGTGTTCACACCATTAGAGTTGCTTTAGCTCAATTGATTAGAGTAAAGCTCCCCCTAGATGTGATATGCCTCCTAAGAGGGATGAACTAACCTTGGGTTTTGTCGATGATGACTTCATGTAGGTGTTGAAGATGTAGATGCTCAATGTTGATGTAGATCATTTGGAGCAATCCATTAGAGTGAGTTGCACTTTCCATACCTACACGGGTTAGTCCCACAAGGAGCAAACAAGGATATCCATAGACATAGAGTGATGTTCACATAAGATGATGTCCATGAAAGCATTAGGTTACCTTGTCCCTTGTCTTATCAACAAGAGGGTTTGTGACTCCTTGAACTAGTGCAAGATATGGAAGTTGTTTGCACGTGTCCTTGCCAAAAGATATGAGTGAAGTGTGTTGGCGGAGTCACCCTCAAGAACTCTCTAGTTCTTTTTCTTCGGGATCCACACCATCTTGATGGGAATCCTTGGAGTTGTAGTCGTACTTGATGAAGTTGAACTTGATGTAGTCTTGGGAACCCACTTGACCAAGGCTTTGGGAGCTTCTTCAAATGCATCAATCTCCTCTTGAAGCTTGTCCTTGCCTTTTTGCTTGTGGTCTTGTGGTGGAAGATCATCTTGAGCTTGTGTTCCTTGGAAAGAAGTAGGATCATACTTCTCTTGTTTAGGAGCAAACTTAGTCTTGGGGTATTGATCTTCTTCCCACTCAACTCCATTGCATCAAACCTTCGTTCAAAACCAATTCCTTGATTCTTCCGATGTCTTCCTTGCTTGCATACAATTTCCTCAAATTTCTTACTTCCAGCAAGGCTCTTGTAAACACCTTTCTCTATAATTCCTTCAATAAGCTATTTTCTTGCTCAAGTGTAACTTGGCTAAGAGAATCATTAGTGGAATCAAGAGAACTACTAGAAGCAACAACATTGGGTTTAGCATGATTATTGTCACTACTAGAAGAAGAATCTTTCTTACTCTTGTTGCTAGATTTAACTTGTGGCATGTAAGTAGACAAGAGTAAATGCTTGGCAATGTAAGAATAACTTTCCTTCCGAAGATCATCATTGATCGCTTTTAAGAACCCATGCTCTTGCTCAAGGTTAAGCTTTTCGAAGCGTAACTTCTCATGAGTCTTTAAAAGATCTCGATGGTTTTCCAAGGTAGTTTCATGAGCTAACTTAAGAGTGTTTAGTTCCTTAGTTAGACGCTCAATCTCCTTCTTATCATCGTCATTCGTTTTATCTTGATTAGCATGATTAATAGCAAGTTCATCATAATTTTCATCACTTGAATTGTCAACAAGTAAATCATCATCACCTAGCAAATCATCTTCATCACTATTGAAATCAACATACTCGGGGTGTGATACCTTTGGGCTTTAGCCATGAAGCATCTTCCAATTCCTTCATTTGGTGAATCAAATATGTCGTAGGAGTTGGTTGACACAAGTTCTAGACCGGAAACACCTTCATCTTGAGTATATTCAGAGTCATAGTGATAACTTCTCTCGGAGTGATTGTCGGAGTCGGAGCCGGATACCCATTCACCAACATGAGCTTGATGTCTTAGTTTTGTGTACCACCTTGATGATTTGTCCTTCCTTTCTGAATCCTTGCTTCTCTGTGATGTTCTTCGTTCATAACGGTCATCTCTACTCCTTCTCTCTCTTGCTGGTGATTCTTCTCTTCTACTTATTCTTTTGGGAGAATCTTCTCTTCTTTTGTAGGGAGCCGCACACTCATTGGAATAGTGTCCGGGTCTTCCACAATTGTAGCAATTGCGCTCACGACTAGAAGATCTTTTGTCATTGTAGGACCTTGACTTGGAACTTCTTTCCTTGCTTCTACTCTTGTAAAACTTGTTGGAGTTCTTCACCATTAGGCTCAATTCTTCGTTGAAGGTTTGTTTCTCACTTGATGAAGTGGGAGCATCACATGAGGCTTTGTAAGCACCACTTGACTTGTTATGAAGCTCTTCCTTATCCTTGAGTGACATCTCATGAGCAACAATTCTTCCAATGACTTGCGCTGGCTTGAGATCTTTGTAATTGGGCATCATTTGGATCAATGTGGACACGGTATCATATTTTCCATCCAAGGCTCTTAGGATCTTCTTGATGATGAATCTATCAGTCATCTCTTCACTTCCTAAGCCGGCAATCTCATTTGTGATGAGAGCAAGCCTAGAGTACATTTCAGCGACACCTTCACCGTCCTTCATTTTGAACTTGTCAAGTTGACTTTGAAGCACATCCAATTTGGATTCCTTGACGGAGTCGGTACCTTCGTGCATATCAATCAAAGTATCCCAAATTTCCTTTGAATTCTCAAGATGGCTGATTTTGTTGAATTCTTCGGGGCACAATCCGTTGAAGAGAATATCACAAGCTTGAGCATTGTATTGCAGCATCTTCAACTCTTCCGCGCTAGCTTCACGGTTCGGTTCTCTCCCATCAAAGAATTCACCTTGCAAGCCAATACACACAATAGCCCAAACAGCGGGGTTATGTCCGAGAATATGCATTTTCATCTTATGCTTCCAACTAGCAAAATTTGTACCATCAAAGTAAGGACCTCTACGGTGATAATTTCCCTCGCTAGACGCCATACTCTCCTAGGTTGTGAAACCAAGCCTATGATCACCAAAAGCTATGTAAATCAAGGCAAATGGAGACCAAAGCTCTGATACCACTTGTAGGATCGAAAGTATGTCTAGAGGGGATGATTAGACTACTTGACCAAATAAAAGACTAGCCTTTTCCCAATTTTAAGTCTTGGCAGATTTTAGCAACTTAGCACTAGTCAAGTAAACAACCTACACGTGCAAGTCAAAGAGTATAGCAGTGGAATGTAAAACATTGCACATGAAGGTAAAGGGAGGAGTTTGGAGGGAGCAAACGCAATGTAGACACGGAGATTTTTGGCGCGGTTCCGATAGGTGGTGCTACGGTACATCCACGTTGATGGAGACTTCAACCCACGAAGGGTAACTTGCGCGAGTCCACGGAGGGCTCCACCCACGAAGGGT
The DNA here is from genome assembly GCF_003073215.2 of Triticum urartu. Taxonomy (NCBI): domain Eukaryota; kingdom Viridiplantae; phylum Streptophyta; class Magnoliopsida; order Poales; family Poaceae; genus Triticum; species Triticum urartu. The sequence goes on from NC_053028.1 coordinate 471,872,959, forward strand.
CCACGAAGAAGCAACCTTGTCTATCCCACCATGGCCATCGCCCATGAAGGACTTGCCTCACTAGGGTAGATCCTCACGAAGTAGGCAATCTCCTTGCCCGTAAAATCTTCTTGGTTCAACTCCACAATCTTGATGGAGGCTCCCAAGTGACACCTAACCAATCTAGGAGACACCATTCTCCAAAAGGTAATAGATGGTGTGTTGATGATGAACTCCTTGCTCTTGTGCTTCAAATGATAGTCTCCCCAACACTCAATTCTCTCTCACTGATTAAGATTTGGTGAAAAGATGATTTGAGTGGAAAGCAACTTGGAGATGGCTAGAGATCAAGATTTATGTGGTTGGAGTGGAATATCTTGACCTCAACACAAGTGTAGGTGGTTCTCTCTCAGAAAATGTATGTTGGAAGTGTAGGCATATTCTGATGGCTCTCTCCATGAATGAAGAGTGGGTGGAGGGGTATATATAGCCTCCACACAAAATCTAACCGTTACATACAATTTACAAAACTCGGTGAGACCGAATCGTGAAACTCGGTCGGACCGATTTAGTTCAAAATGTGAATGTTAGGATTTTTGGTGGGACCGACACGTCAACTCAGTGGGACCGATTTCATTAGGGTTAGGGCATAACGTAATCTCGGTGAGGCCGATTACACAAACTCGATGGGACCGATTTTGGTAATAAGCTAACCAGATAGTTGGTCAGGCAAACTCGGTGGGACTGATTCTCTCGTCTCGGTTGGACCAAAATGTTACGAAGGGGAAACAAAGAGTTTGCATTGCAAACTCAGTGGGACCGATCGCTCATCTTGGTTATACTGAAACTTTACGAAGGGAAACAGAGAGTTTGCAATCCCATCTCGGTGAGACCGAGATCCCTATCGGTGAGACCTAAAAGACTAGGGTTTTGTGGCTGTGGCTATGTCAACTGAACTCGATGGCGCCGGATGGGAACTTTCGGTGGGGCCGAGTTTGACTTTTGGTTTGGGAAAAATGTGGATTTGAGAAAGTGGTTGAGGGTTTTGGAGCATATCACTAAGCATTTTGAGAAAGTAACCCATTAAGAAATACCTCATCCCCTTTTAATAATATTGGCTTTCCTATGGACTCAATGTGATCTTGGATCACTAAAAGGTAAAATGTAGAGTCTTGAGCTTTAGAGCTTGAGACAATCTTTTGTACTTAGCATTTTGAGGGCTCCACATTTCTAATCCATGTCATGCCAATCATTGAGCTTTACTGAAATATTTATCTTGAAATAGTATTAGCTCAATGAGCTATGTGTTGTTAGGAATTACCAAAACCACCCAGGGATAGTTGCACTTTCAGACATGCATTAACATTTTGTTAGCTAAATATTTGGTCAAAATTTGGCACGAACTACAAAGGTGACCTATAAACTGGGACGGAGGTAGTAGTACTAGTAAGTAGGTGTCGTACAGTTACTCACCTTAAATAGAGAGTTTCTTTTCTTTAATGCCATGTACACAAATTGAAACGCTTGTTGTGGAGAGAAAAAGATAATCACTCCACTATATATGTACGCCGGGGCCTGAGCACTTGCTTTACTAGGGTTGCTCTCTTTATTCTCTCATCCTCTCCAGATCTAAACAAGCCAGCGGTAGCGACATTTTCTCTCTGCTCACCACTGGTCACAGATCCGGCCGGATCCCTTCGGTTGGTGTGTGTAGAGGACTAGGTGCATTGTTCACGCGGTCATTGCCAGTGAGGGAGGAAACTCACAGCTGCTGGAGAGGCCCGATCCTCTACCCGTGTCGTTCTCTCCGACACAACGCCGGCTCGGGAGGTCCTCCGACCCTTCTTCCTCCCTGCCGTATTGTGCGCAGATCCGACTTGCCGCCGCCAACATCCCGACGACCCTCAGGTATAAGTTCTTCGAAAGCGGCCTTGCTCTACTGTCCCAGCTCCCCACGTGTCTGCATGTGCATCTTTATCTACTCCCATCAGCTCTTCCAAAGCCACCTAAAATTTTAGTATTATTAGAGGTAAAGCTACTTCATGCATTCGAATCTAGGACTTGGTTCAAACAACGAAGAAAGGGGGAAAGTTGTAGCATGAATCTAGGACTTGATTCAGAGAGGAAATAATATGGTGATAGTAGTAGAGACTTGATACCCAACCAGTCTCTTGGTTGGAAAGGGAAATAATGGGAAAACACAGTACAAATTGGATAAGGAACAGATCTATTATTGGTTGAAAAAAGGATAGAAAGTGGCGGCTGATGGACAAGTCAACGGAGTATGTCCAGGATTAGATTTGTTGCCCCCACATAGTAAAAGGTCTCCAAGATTAGAATTGCTCCCCTCACATAGTAAAAGGTCTCCAGGATTAGATTCTCTGCCCTCACATAGTAAAAGGTCTCGAGGATTAGAATTGCTGCCCTCACATTGTAAAAGGTCTCCAGGATTGGATTTGCTGCCCTCACAAAGTAAAAGGTCTCCAGGATTAGATTTGCTGCCCTCATATAGTAAAAGGTCTGCAGGATTAGATTTGCTACCCTCACATAATAACAGGGCCGGCCCTGTGTTTCGGGAGGCCCTAGGCGAACTCAACGACATGGGCCCTCTAAGTCCTAAGACCATATATATATGTATGTGTTTGCGTGATACACATATATAACTACATTTGCATAATACTAAAAGTAAACTTTCAACCACACATCTTTAGATTGAAATTTGACTACAATAGTTGTTGGACAATGCAAAATAAAACAACATGACATGATTACCTCAAATAGGAAACAAATTTATTTGCTCCTCTGTATACTTTCACAATCTTCATTTACCGTAACATCTGAATTTTCATGCTCAGGATTAGTTCCTTGCCTATGTTCTTCACTGACATCAACAATACTTGAAGATGTAAAATACTTTGTCAAAGAACCCTTCAATGGTTGAATTTTCAGATGTATTTCTTTATTTCTTTTTCTTTTTTAGCACCCGACAAATGCTTCTTAGGTAACATGGCATGCTAATGTCTTAATATTACGAAGCAAAGAGTAGACAACAAATTAGAAATTTACAGATCAGATGATTAACACCCTAGACATGTACACAGAATGACAAAAAAATAGGATGGTCGAATACATACTATGAAAGATTGAATTAGAAAATTATACATAAAAAATTAGATACTTCATGGGATGAATCATGGATGACTAGTTTAATATACATACTAAATAAACTACTGAAATTGGGGATGGATGAATGGATCAGGAATATACGAACATGGATATTGGGTACGGACCTGTGTTCGCATATGTATGTATTGCTGTATTGCTGGAAGGCCGAGTTGTCGGATTGATGCGTGCCGCGGAGGCAACGAGCGGCTGAGGCACCGAGCGAGGGACGACGGAGCGACGGTCTGATGAGACGACGAAGAAGAACTGACGAGCGACGAATGGGAAAAGTCAGATTGTTTTTGAGAAGAAAGGAAAAGCCAGAAATTCTGATTGATTTGTTTCACACGTACACGTGCATCGAGCAACTGTGACTTACGTGCGCGACGCTTGGCTACGCATTACCAGGCAATCCGATGGGCCGAGCCCATCTTGTTTTCTTTCTCTCATAATTTTTCCCTTGTCTATTTTTTTCTGGGATATAATATATGTGTACTACATCATGGGCCCCCCTCCGGCCTGGGCCCTGGGCCGTCGCCCCTCTGCCCATGCCCCAGGGCCGGCCCTACATAGTAAAAGGTCTCCAGGATTAGATTTGCTGCCCTCACATAGTAAAAGGTCTCCAGGATTAGATTTGTTGCCCTCACAGAGCATGAAAAAACTCGGCCTCACCACTTTATGCCTCCTTGTAGGTACATTGTGTTGATGCATCCACTGCCGCATGTCCTTATACCAACCTTTTGCTGTTGTTAATGTAAGGGCGCATGTAAAATGAAGCGATCACACTGTTACCTTAGGGACATGTCTAACCAGTGTTATTGTTAATCTAGTACCTCCAGTGATATGATGCAATTAAACTGTGTTACAAATGGTACTCATGTTGTTTTCCCCAATATGATAAGTAAGTTGCTCCTTTACGCTGCTGAGTGTCCTGGTGTCCCCACGGTCCCATGCCCTTACACCAACTCTTTAGCTGTTGTTGATTTATTGTATCTGGTAAACAAGCAATGCCACCATTAAAGTAATCCCATATTTGACGAATGTCATTGTTGATCATAATGCTTCCGGTAACATGAAGCATTGCTGACGTTTTAAAATTTCTACTGTCCTTGCGTGATTGTCATGAACATAATTAAGATTCTTCTTTTCATTTCGTATATTCTTATTGACCAGCAATTGTTTACTTTCTATCTTTTTGTGCAGATAGGGATATCTAGTTCACCTTGTTGCTATTGTGACCTTTTGGTGAACTGCACAAAATACTGTTTTTTTGGAATGAGTGTCTTGTGCAGTTCAACTAAAATGTCACGTGGGCAACATCTCTCAATTTTGTTGGAACTGCACAAAATGGTGATTGGAGTTTCCAAAATCTCCGTCAAATTCTACTAGTAATCTCGTGCAACATTTTATTAGCCTTTGCAAGACGAGCCGTCACTGTCACCACAATGGCACATTATTTTAGTGGAACTACATAAAAGGATAGCAAATTATAGTTGCACCTTACATGAGAAGGACAGCCAACCTTAATGTTCCTCAATTTTAGTGCAACTACTAAAGAACCTGCCAGCTCACGAGAGCAAGTACTTCTTGCTAGCTAAATGATGCAATCTTTGCTTCATTTCAGGTGAATGATACGTATCCAACGTAACTATAATTTTTGATTGCTCCATGCTATATTATCTACTGTTTTGGGCAATATTGGGCTTTATTTTCCACTTTTTTATTATTTTTGGGACTAACCTATTAACCGGAGGCCCAGCCCAGATTTGCTGTTTTATGCCTATTTCAGTGTTTTGAAGAAAAGGAATATCAAACGGAGTCGAAACGGAACGAAATCAACTGGAGAAGTTATTTTTGGAAGGAAACCTACCGGATAGACTTGGAACCTACGTCAGAAGATGAAGGAGGAGCTCACGAGGGTAGGGGCGCGCCCACCCCCCTGGGGCGCGCCCCCTTGCCTCGTTGCCCCCCCTTCGGTCCACCGACGTACCTCCTGCACCCATATATACCTACGTAACCTAAAACTTCCAGAATGCAAGATAGATCGGGAGTTCCGCCGCCAGAAGCCTCTGTAGCCACCGAAAGCCAATCTAGACCCATTACGACACCCTGCCGGAGGGGGCAATCCTTCTCCGGTGGCCATCTTCATCATCCCGGTGCTCTCCATGACGAGGAGGGAGTAGTTCTCCCTCGGGGCTGAGGGTATGTACCAGTAGCTATGTGTTTGATCTCTCTCTCTCTCTCTTGTTCTTGAGATGATACGATCTTGATGTATCGCGAGCTTTGCTATTATAGTTGGATCTTATGTTTCTCCCCCCTCTACTCTCTTGTAATGAATTGAGTTTCCCCTTTGAAGTTATCTTATCGGATTGAGTCTTTAAAGATTTGAGAACACTTGATGTATGTCTTGCCGTGCGTATCTGTGGTGACAATGGGATACCACGTGATTCACTTGATGTATGTTTTGGTGATCAACTTGCGGGTTCCGCCCATGAACCTATGCATAGGGGTTGGCACACGTTTTCGTCGTGATTCTCCGGTAGAACTTCGGGGCACTCTTTGAGGTCCTTTGTGTTGGTTGAATAGATGAATCTGAGATTGTGTGATGCATATCGTATAATCATACCCACGGATACTTGAGGTGACATTGGAGTATCTAGGTGACATTAGGGTTTTGGTTGATTTGTGTCTTAAGGTGTTATTTTAGTACTAACTCTAGGGCTGTTTGTGACACTTATAGGAATAGCCCAACGGATTGATTGGAAAGAATAACTTTGAGGTGGTTTCTTACCCTACCATAATCTCTTCATTCGTTCTCCGCTATTAGTGACTTTGGAGTGACTCTTTGTTGCATGTTGAGGGATAGTTTTATGATCCAGTTATGTTAGTATTGTTGAGGGAACTTACACTAGCGAAAGTATGAACCCTAGGCCTTATTTCCTATCATTGCAATACCGTTTATGCTCACTTTTGTCACTTGCTACCTTACTGTTTTTATTATTTCAGATTACAAATACCTTTATCTACTATCCATATACCACTTGTTTCACCATATCTTCACCGAACTAGTGCACCTATACAATTTACCATTGTATTGGGTGTGTTGGGGACACAAGAGACTCTTTGTTATTTGGTTGCAGGGTTGCTTGAGAGAGACCATCTTCATCCTACGCCTCCTACGGATTGATAAACCTTAGGTCATCCACTTGAGGGAAATTTGCTACTGTCCTACAAACCTCTACACTTGGAGGCCCAACAACTTCTACAAGAAGAAGGTTGTGTAGCAGACATCAAGCTCTTTTCTGGCGCCGTTGCCGGGGAGGTTAGTGGTTGAAGGTATATCTTTACATCTTGCAATCGAGTCTTTTAGTTTCTTGTTTTATCACTAGTTTAGTTTATAAAAGAAAACTATAAAAAATGGAATTGAGTTTGTCTCATACGCTTCACCTTTTTAATATCTTTCATGAGTATGATGGAAAGGATAATTGTGCTCAAGTGCTAGAAGAAGAAATCTATAAAATGTTTGGCACTAAATATTTGAATGATGAGCATGATTGCAATGTTGTTAGTATGAATTCCTTGAATATCCATGATGCTAATGATATGCAAAGCCACAAGCTTGGGGAAGCTATGTTTGATGAAGATGATATTTTTTGTCCCCCAAGTTTTGATGAGCAAATTTATTATGATGAAAGCATGCCTCCTATCTACGATGATTATTGTGATGACACCTATGATTTAAAGAATAATGATAACCATGAAACTTTTCATCTTGATCTTAATTTTCAATCACATGATAGTTATTTTGTTGAGTTTGCTCCCACTACTATTCATGAGAAGAATTTTGCTTGTGTGGAGAGTAATAAAATTTCTATGCTTGTAGATCATGAAAAGAATGCTTTAGGTACTGGTTATATTGTTAAATTCATTCATGATTCTACTGAAAATTATTATGAGGGAGGAATATATGCTTGTAGGATTTGCAATAATACCAAGTTTCCTCTCTATGTGCTTAAAGTTTTGAAGTTATGCTTGTTTTGCCTTCCTATGCTAGTTGATTATTGTTCCCATAAGTTGTTTACTCAAAAAATCCCTATGCATAGGAAGTATGTTAGACTTAAATTTGCTAGTCATATTCTTCATGATGCTCTTTTTATGTTACAATTCTTATCTTTTATGTGAGCATCATTGAAATCATCATGCCTAGCTAGGGGCGTTAAACGATAGCGCTTGTTGGGAGGCAACCCAATTTTATTCTTGTTCCTTGATTTTTGTTCCTGTTTAGTAATAAATAATTCATCTAGACTCTTCTTAGATATGGTTTTATGCTTTTAATTAGTGTTTGTGCCAAGTAGAACCTTTGGGAAGACTTGGGGAAAGTCTTGTTGATCATGCTGTAAAAACAGGAACTTTAGCACTCACGAGAATTGCTGCCATTTCTATTTGTAGAGTGATATTTAGTTAATTCTTTTTGCAAGTGATTAATAGATAAATTACTCAGGTCAAGAAATTTATTTGAGAATTTTATGAGTTCTAGAAGTATACGTTTGGTCCAGATTACTACAGACTGTTCTGTTTTTGACAGATTCTGTTTCAATGTGTTGTTTACTTATTTTGATGAATCTATGGCTAGTATAATAGTTTATAAACCATAGAGAAGTCGGAATACAGTAGGTTTAACACCAATATAAATAAAGAATGAGTTCATTACAGTACCTTGAAGTGGTCTTTTGTTTTCTTATACTAACGGAGCTTACGAGTTTTTTGTTAAGTTTTGTGTTGTGAAGTTTTCAAGTTTTGGGTAAGGATTCGATGGACAATGGAACAAGGAGTAGTAAGAGCCTAATCTTGGGGATTCCCAAGGCACCCCAAGGTAATATTCAAGGAGAGCCAAGAGCCTAAGCTTGGGGATGCCCCGGAAGGCATCCCCTCTTTCGTCTTCGTTCATCGGTAACTTTACTTGGAGCTATATTTTTATTCACCACATGATATGTGTTTTGCTTGGAGCGTCAATTTATTTTGTTAGGATTTGCTTGCTGTTATTTAGAACAATGTTTTGAATCTTTTATTTCAATAAAAGTGGCATTGATAGCCTTTACTATGCCTATGTTACAAGTATACATGTTGCTGCTTGAAAACAGAAAGTTTACCGCTGTTGCAATAATTCCCTAGAAAAGTCAGAATGTGATAAAATGTTGAAACCTTTTGCATATTAAGATCTGATAAATTTACTACAGTGGGAATTTTCTTTCATAATTTTTGGAGCTAGGGAAGTATGGATGTTGCAGCATTCTTTACAGACTATCCTGTTTAGGCAGATTGCTGTTATGTTTGCATTGTTTGCATATGTTTGCTTCTTTAATGATTCTATTTGAGGATAGGACTATTAAATATGCAGAGGCATTTAGTATTCAATGTTGAATAATAATTTTATTGATTTGCTACAGTAGAGTATGATAAGGTTTTGGCAATGGTTTATACTAACTTATCTGACGAGTCCTTGTTGAGTTTTGTGTGGATGAAGCTTTTGAGATTTAGGGAGATCGTGATATGAGAGGAATTAAGGAGACACAAAAGCTCAAGCTTGGGGATTCCCAAGGCACCCCAAGATAATATTTCAAGAAGTCTCAAGCATCTAAGCTTGGGGATGCCCCGGTTGGCATCCCACCTTTCTTCTTCAACAATTATCGGTTAGTATCGTTTGATCCTAAGTTTTTGCTTCTTCACATAATGATTGCTATTCTTAGATGTCATTTTATTTTGCTTTGCTTGCTGTTTGAATAAAATACCAAGATCTGAAATTCTTAGATGTTAGAGAGTCTTCACATAGTTGCATAATTATTCGACTACTCATTGATCTTCACTTATATCCTTCGGAGTAGTTTGTTGTTGCTCTAGTGCTTCACTTATATCTTTTAGAGCATGGTGGTAGTTTTATTTTGAAGAAATAGATGAACTCTCATGCTTCACTTATATTATTTTGAGAGTCTTAAATAGCATGGTAATTTGCTTAAAATCCTAATATGCTAGGTATTCAAGAATAATAAAATTCTCTTATGAGTGTGTTGAATACTATGAGAAGTTTGATGCTTGATAATTGTTTTGAGATATGGAGATGGTGATATTAGAGTCATGCTAGTTGAGTAGTTGTGAATTTAAAGAATACTTTGTGTTAAAGTTTGTGATTCCCGTAGCATGCACGTATGGTGAACCGTTATGTGACGAAGTCGGAGCATGATTTATTTATTGACTGTCTTCCTTATGAGTGGCGGTCGGGGACGAGCGATGGTCTTTTCCTACCAATATATCCCCCTAGGAGCATGCGCGTAATACTTTGCTTTGATAACTTCTAGATTTTTGCAATAAGTATATGAGTTATTTATGACTAATGTTGAATCCATGGATTATACGCACTCTCACCCTTCCACCTTTGCTAGCCTCTCTAATACCGCGCACTTCTCGCCGGTATCATACACCCACCATATACCTTCCTCAAAACAGCCACCATACCTACCTATTATGGCATTTCCATAGCCATTCCGAGATATATTGCCATGCAACTTTCCACCATCCAGTTTATTATGACACATTCATCATTGTCATATTGCTAGCATGATCATGTAGTTGACATAGTATTTGTGGCAAAGCCACCATTCATAATTCTTTCATACATGTCACTCTTGATTCATTGCATATCCCGGTACACCGCCGGAGGCATTCATATAGAGTCATCTTTGTTCTAGTATCGAGTTGTATCTTCGAGTTGTAAATAAATAGAAGTGTGATGATCATCATTCAGTAGAGCATTGTTCCCCAAAAAAGGAAGAAAGGCCAAATAAAAAAATAAATATAAAAAACAAAGGGGACAATGCTACTATCCTTTTACCACACTTGTGCTTTAAAGTAGCACCATGATCTTCATATAAAGAGTCTCATATGTTGTCACTTTCATATACTAGTGGGAATCTTTCATTATAGAACTTGGCTTGTATATTCCAATGATGGGCTTCCTCAAAATGCCCTAGGTCTTCATGAGCAAGCAAGTTGGATGCACACCCACTAGTTTCTTTTGTTGAGCTTTCATACATTTATAGCTCTAAGTGCATCCGTTGCATGGCAATCCCTACTCACTCACATTGATATCTATTGATGGGCATCTCCATAGCCCGTTGATACGCCTAGTTGATGTGAGACTATCTTCTCCCTTTTTGTCTTCTCCACAACCACCATTCCATTCCACCTATAGTGCTATATCCATGGCTCACGCTCATATATTGCGTGAAGATTGAAAAAGTTTGAGAACATCAAAAGTATAAAACAATTGTTTGGCTTGTCATCAGGGTTGTGCATGATTTAAATATTTTGTGTGGTGAAGATGGAGCATAGACATACTATATGATTTTGTAGGGATAACCTTCTTTGGCCATGTTATTTTGAGAAGACATGATTGCTTAGTTAGTATGCTTGAAGTATTATTATTTCTATGTCAATATGAACTTTTGTCTTGAATCTTATGGATCTGAATATTCTTGCCACAAGTAAGAAGAATTACATTGAAATTATGCCAACTAGCATTCCACATCAAAAATTATCTTTTTATCATTTACCTACTCGACGACGAGCAGGAATTAAGCTTGGAGATGCTTGATACGTCTCCAACGTATCTATAATTTTTGATTGCTCCATGCTATATTATCTACTGTTTTGGGCAATATTGGGCTTTATTTTCCACTTTTATATTATTTTTGGGACTAACCTATTAACCGGAGGCCCTGCCCAGATTTGTTGTTTTATGCCTATTTCAGTGTTTCAAAGAAAAGGAATATCAAACGGAGTCGAAACGGAACAAAATCAACTGGAGAAGTTATTTTTGGAAGGAAACCTACCGGATAGACTTGGACCCTACGTCAGAAGATGAAGGAGGAGCTCACGAGGGTAGGAGGCGCGCCCACCCCCCTGGGGCGCGCCCCCTGCCTCGTTGCCCCCCTTCGGTCAACCGACGTACCTCCTGCACCCATATATACCTACGTAACCTAAAACTTCCAGAACGCAAGATAGATCGGGAGTTCCGCTGCCAGAAGCCTCCGTAGCCACCGAAAGCCAATCTAGACCCATTCCGGCATCCTGCGGAGGGGGCAATCCTTCTCCGGTGGCCATCTTCATCATCCCGGTGCTCTCCATGACGAGGAGGGAGTAGTTCTCCCTCGGGACTGAGGGTATGTACCAGTAGCTATGTGTTTGATCTCTCTCTCTCGTGTTCTTGAGATGATACGATCTTGATGTATCGCGAGCTTTGCTATTATAGTTGGATCTTATGTTTCTCCTCCCCCTCTACTCTCTTGTAATGAATTGAGTTTCCCCTTTGAAGTTATCTTATCGGATTGAGTCTTTAAAGATTTGAGAACACTTGATGTATGTCTTGCCGTGCGTATCTGTGGTGACAATGGAATACCACGTGATTCACTTGATGTATGTTTTGGTGATCAACTTGCGGGTTCCGCCCATGAACCTATGCATAGGGGTTGGCACACGTTTTCGTCGTGATTCTCTGGTAGAACTTTGGGGCACTCTTTGAGGTCCTTTGTGTTGGTTGAATAGATGAATCTGAGATTGTGTGATGCATATCGTATAATCATACCCACGGATACTTGAGGTGACATTGGAGTATCTAGGTGACATTAGGGTTTTGGTTGATTTGTGTCTTAAGGTGTTATTTTAGTACGAACTCTAGGTCTGTTTGTGACACTTATAGGAATAGCCCAACAGATTGATTGGAAAGAATAACTTTGAGGTGGTTTTGTACCCTACCATAATCTCTTCGTTCGTTCTCCGCTATTAGTGACTTTGGAGTGACTCTTTGTTGCATGTTGAGGGATAGTTTTATGATCCAGTTATGTTAGTATTGTTGAGGGAACTTACACTAGTGAAAGTATGAACCCTAGGCCTTATTTCCTATCATTGCAATACCGTTTACGCTCACTTTTATCACTTGCTACCTTGCTGTTTTTATTATTTCAAATTACATATACCTTTATCTACTATCCATATACCACTTGTTTCACCATCTCTTCGCCGAACTAGTGCACCTATACAATTTACCATTGTATTGGGTGTGTTGGGGACACAAGAGACTCTTTGTTATTTGGTTGCAGGGTTGCTTGAGAGAGACCATCTTCATCCTACGCCTCCTACGGATTAATAAACCTTAGGTCATCCACTTGAGGGAAATTTGCTAGTGTCCTACAAACCTCTGCACTTGGAGGCCCAACAACGTCTACAAGAAGAAGGTTGTGTAGTAGACATCAGTGAACTACAGAAAAAGGCGCATGAATTGAATCATGGAAGTCCAAGCAGGCCTCATCGGAGTGGAGCTGCTGGTTGAGTTCAAGGAGTGCCACAATTATAGTAATCAGGCTCTTCTTATTTATGTTGTGCAAATAGTAATACTCAACTACAGATGTTGTGACGGTCAAGAGCATTCGCCAAGTTCTTTGGTTGTATGACACGACTAGCCAAGATGGATTTAATCCCGATATTCACTTTATCAAAAGGCTCTAATGGGTTGGTTCTGAATCTTGCAAGCTAGGAATCAATGAGATGTGTAGGCGTATTTGTTGTACTTATGATTTGAATCTTATTTGTTGGTTCTAAATTTTGCAAGCTGGGAATCGGTGAGATGTGTAGGCATCTTTGTTGTACTTATTATTTGGATCTTATTTGTTGGTTATGAATCTTGCAAGCAGGGAAACACGGCATGATGATGCAGAGGACAACAACCATAACAAACAGTTCAAACTTGGTAGTATTATCTGTGTGAAAGTGCCAATGCAGACCCGCTCGTGAACCGACGTGTGGCTAGAGTAGGTTTCTTATAATGGAGGCATTTGAATGCGCCGAGGGTGCATCTTCTGCCGGGCGTGCAGTAGGCGAGGGATGTGTAGTAACTGTTGTCTCCTGTACACACTTAGTTTACTGTTGAATCCAGTTCCCCAAGAGCTGAAAAATGAACTGTTGCTGCCGCCTACCCACTCGTTCACTTGAAGATACTCCAATGGAGATCCGAGGGGTGAGCCTGCTGGATATGGACTTCAGTAAGGAGTTCCCCTTTGAGTTCGCCGTTTAGTCCTATGGCTGCACCCAGTTGAATGTGATGTACACCAATGATCCGGACTCGGTGAAGCTCTGCCTCGCCAAGTTCAAGCAGTACCTACAGGACGAGAAAGCACAAGGTCGCAGGACTTAGACCTTGTGCCCATCCATTCGTCTCCTGACAGGGACCAACGGATCGCCGCGCCCAGTATGTGTGTGGGACGAGGTTCTCATCTACCACTGCTGTAGGGCCATCATAGGTTCTGGAGCATTCGCCCGTTTCATCGGCAGCACCGACTGCACCTTCACTACAATGGAGAGAAGGAAGAACGTGACGATTCGGCCATCTGGTGCAACAAGCTTGTCGACATCCAGAAGCAATACAAGATCATCAGCAACGGGCAGGAGAAGGATTCCGCGGTTGACCTCGCCAAGACCATCATCGACCCCTGATACGCCAACATGAAAGAAGACAACGATACCAAGGACCTGAACATGTGGGAGGTACCTCTGAATCTAGCCTACATAACCTACATGGCCAAGGACGCATACACATGCTACGACATGTACAAGCAGATCTTGGACATGAGGGCGTGTCTGCTTCCCGTAACCGATGAGTACATGGACAGTTGCAGCGTCATGATTAAGCATGCCAGGAAGGTCTAGATGTTGTACTTTATCTGTTTATAAGCACCTTTATCATCTGAGTGTTTCATGCATTAGCCTATGTGTCGTAATTATTTGTTTTGTCCGAAATATTTCTTTTAAGAATGCATTAACATGTTTGCTTTTCTTAGTGGCTATTTGCTTATGTATGTAACTAGTTCACTTGTCCGTTTAAAAAAAACTAGTTCACTCGGCGGCTGTGCTTTGAATCTCCTTCCTGCCAACATATTCTCCTTCTCAGGTGGATCCTAGCAGGTTTCGTACGCAGACATATGGGACCAACCACCTATCCATTTGTAGTTCTTTATTTTGTTTAATCTTTCTTCCTCTTCCTATATAGCGGCTAGCCATCCCTCTACTACCACACATTGTCCGGCAGCGGCAGCTCCACCGGCCCACCCTGCACCCGAACAAGTCAACCATCGTACTCCCCTCTGCCTGCGTCTTCCCTACTCCGGTTCGTTCGGTCCGAGGTCTCGACGTCGTCCTCCGCCTTGGTGCTCTCGCCGCGGCGCCGCCATCTGTCGTTCCCAACATGGTCAGCAAAACAAGAGGAATCGGGAGACAACTATTCGTCGAGAAGCTGACAGTCCCGGGCCCACCATGTCCATGGCCTAGGTTTTGTTGTTTAACATGGGCAGCCCACGACATGTTTCAACATTTTTTGGATCCAGCAGGTATCAAGCAGCCTCTGGGCCTCCCAACCTAGCTTGTCTATAACATTAGCAGCCCAAGTTATGTTTGTTTTTTTCAAGATGACGCACAGCTCAGTTCTATTTTTCTATAAGAATGCAAAACTGAACCTATGTATTCTATAAGAATGCAAAACAAAACCTATATTTATATCTTATTTTATTACACACATATATATATAATAGAAACATCATAAGGTTCTGTTAAACCTGTCATTCGTCCAACCATTTTATAGACCTTCACACTTCCTTTATTTTTCATTTTCATTCATCCTATATCTGAATTTTCTCCCACTTTATTTTTTGATGTAAACTGAGTTTTCTCCCAGTACTTTTCCCTAGAACCAACTCAACTGTCCCACGTCTAGCCTAAAAAATAATAATACACCACGTCCTATTAACTCATCAAATTAAAATGATATTTTATTTCGTAAGTTGAAAGTTCTTACAAAATAATAATAATAATTGTTTATATATAACTTGGCAAGTTAACCCCTAGTGATTGCGTACATAAGCTTGCAAAGATTTTACTGACCAATGTAGTAATAGACGTGCAATCATGTTTTTATGTTTTTATAACATTTCTCCGTCCAGCCTGATATGTCTCCGTCGTATCTACTATTCTAAACACTTTTGCCCTTGTTTTGGACTCTAACTTGCATGATTTGAATGGAACTAACCCGGACTCACGCTGTTTTTAGCAGAATTACCATGGTGTTATTTATGTGCAGAAACAAAAGTTCTCGGAATGACCTGAAACTTCATGGAACAACTTTTCAGAAAATATAAAAAATCCTTGCAAAAGATGAAGGCCAGGGGGGCCACCACCAGTCCATGAGGGTGGGGGCGCGCCCCCTACCTCGTGGGCCCCCTGGAGCTCCTCCGACTCCAACTCCAACTCTATATATTGTGTTTCGGGGAGAAAAAATTAGAAAAAAGAATTCATCGCGTTTTACGATACGGAGCCGCCGCCAAGCCCTAAAACCTCTCGGGAGGGCTGATCTGGAGTCCGTTCGGGGCTCCAGAGAGGGGAATCTGTCGCCGTCGTCATCATCAACCATCCTCCATCACCAATTTCATGATGCTCACCACCGTGCGTGAGTAATTCCATCGTAGGCTTACTAGACGGTGATGGGTTGGATGGGATCTATCATGTAATCGAGTTAGTTTTGTTAGGGTTTGATCCCTAGTATCCATTATGTTCTGAGATTGATGTTGCTATGACTTTGCTATGCTTAATGCTTGTCACTAGGGCCCGAGTACCATGATTTCAGATCTGAACCTATTATGTTTTGGTCAATATATGAGAATTCTTGATCCTATCTTGCAAGTCTATAGTCACCTATTATGTGTTATGATCCGTTAACCCTGAAGTGACAATAATCGGGATACTTACCGGTGATGAGCGTAGTTTGAGGAGTTCATGTATTCACTATGTGTTAATGCTTTGTTCCGGTACTCAATTAAAAGGAGGCCTTAATATCCCTTAGTTTCCGTAAGGACCCCGCTGCCACGGGAGGGTAGGACAAAAAAAGTCATGCAAGTTCTTTTCCATAAGCACGTATGACTATATTCGGAATACATGCCTACATTACATTGATGAACTGGAGCTAGTTCTGTGTCACCCTAGGTTATGACTGTTACATGATGAACCGCATCCGGCATAATTCTCCACCACCGATCCATTGCCTACGAGCTTTCCATATATTGTTCTTCGCTTATTTACTTTCTGTTGCTATTGCTATCATCACTACAAAATACCAAAAACATTACTTTTACTACCGTTACCTTTTGCCACCGTTACCACTACTATCATATTACTTTGCTACTAAACACTTTGCTGCAGATATTAAGTTTCCAGGTGTGGTTGAATTGACAACTCAGCTGCTAATACTTGAGAGTATTCTTTGGCTCCCCTTGTGTCGAATCAATAAATTTGGGTTGAATACTTTACCCTCGAAAACTATTGCGATCCCCTATACTTGTGGGTTATCACAGCCCAACATGATATTTTCACCCAGCCCAGCAAGTCCGTGGATTTCGAGAAAAATGCAAATGGGCTTTAAATTCTACCATATATATAAACAGGCTGCATATATGCTACATCATTGTTTCACCTAGCCCACCAAATAGACTAAAAAAAATGGATTGGCAGACATGTGGGCCAGTAGGTCAAAGCCTAACAAGGCATTGGATTTACATCCAACGGCCGACATTCTTCTTCAATCTCTCGTCTTCTTCCCCCGGCGCTGCCGGGACCGCCTGCTCCAGCCTCCGGCGTCCAGCGGCATTGTTTTGGGTGCCTCTGCAAAACGCTACCCCGCTGACAGCCAGGCCATCCCTCCACTCCGCACCTCCTGTTATTCTCTGCCAAGTGTAGGCCCACCCTGCACGCGAACCAGTCAAGTTTCCCACTCCTCTCCGTCTGCAACTCCACTGCCGCGTCTTCCCCATCTCCGGGTCATTCCAGTCTGGGGCCTCGCTGTCGTCCATCGCCTTGCTGCGCTCGGCGCGGCATGGTCAACAAACGAGAGTCATCGGAAGAGGACTGTACTTGGAGATCTTGACGGCTGGGACCCACGAGGTCCATGGCCGCATGTAAGGAAAGTTCCTCCTTATTAAGCTGTTTTCTCCCCCTGACAGCTGGGACCCACCGGCTGTATCTTCGCATGGAAGGAAGTGCCTCCTTGTTATGCGAAAAAAAACCATTCCTTCCGATGACAGCTGGGACCCAACAAATTTGGTGGCTGACTTGTGAGCCTACAAAGCAGACGTGTACGCAGGGCTTTGTCAACTTAATCAAGAAATGATTCTAGCAGCTGGACTGTTGGATGTTAATCCAACAGCCGCGCTCCTTCTTCAACCTCTGTTCTTGCTCCTGTCTCCTGTGGGCGGCAGTGCTCCCGCGCACCCGAACCAGTCAAGTTTCCCACTCCTCTCCATCTGCGACTCCACTGCCGTGTCTTCCCCATCTCCGGGTCGTTCCAATCTAGGGCCTCGCCGTCGTCCACCAGCCTTGGTGCGCTCGGCACGGTGTGGTCAATGTGGTCAACAACCGAGAGTCATCGGAAGATGATTGTACATGAGAGGCTGACAGTGGGGACGCACCATGCCCATGGACGTGTGCATGCAACTGCATCCTTTTTATCCTGAAAATAATGTTTCCCCCCTGACTGCTGGGACCTACCTGCTACATCTTCGCACGCAAGGAAGTGAGTCCATATTATGGGCAAAAAAATGATTCGCCCCCCTGACTACTGGGACCCACCAGCTACATCTTCACACGCAAGGAAGTACCTGACAGTCGGGACCCACCTGGTCGAAGCGTATGTAGTGTTGTCATTCTGGTCGCGAACGTGTACGTACATACTGGTCGATGTAGAGGCACGCACATGTGGTAGTAGAGGCGCGCATGTGTGGTAGTAGAGGCGCGCACGTAGCATGTACACGTACGTACATCGGCCAGGGTGCAAGAAAGTAAATACGGCCACGTACGTACATACGGACGGGGTCTCGAACGCCTACTCGCACATATGTATGGCCAGGGCTCGTGTACATGGATGTGGCTAGGTCGGAATGGAGAAACTGCGTCGTCATCGTGTTCATCGGGAGGCAACAGAATGTGTCGTGTTCATCGGGAGGCAACGGAACGTGTGCTGTTCATCGGGAGTCAACCGGCTTGGACGGAACAGCTAATGGAAACGAGGCCTGGCGTATCGCAGAACGGAGGAAACGGCCTTGTGTTCGACCAGCCACCGTGGAAACGGGATCCTGTTCATTGGGAGGGGTCTGGCGTACCACAAAACGGAGGAAACGGACCTCCCGCGTTGGAAACGCGGTCTTGTTGATCGGGAGGGGTATGGCGTACCGCAAAACGGAGGAAACAGACTTGTGTTGGAGCGCTACGGTCGAAACGGGGGTCCTGTTCATCGGGAGGGGTGTGGCGTACCGCAAAACGGGACTCCACGGGATACTGTTCATCACCACCGTCGACCTCCTCCAGCCTCCACGGGCTACTGTTCATCCACCGTCGACCTCCTCCAGCCTCCACCTATGACTGTTCATCCACGGGCTCATGCTCATCCAGCCTCCACCGGCTACTGTTCAACCAGCACTCTCCACAGGGTCCTGTTCAACCACCCCTCCATGGGCTACAGTTCATCCAGCCCTCCACTGGCTACTATTCAACCAGCCCTCCACCGGCTACTGTTCAACCAGCCCTCCACGGGGTCCTGTTCATCCAGCCCTCCACGGGGTCCTGTTCATCCACCGGCTCGATTGATCAGGGTATTGTTCATCCAGCGGCAACGACCTCTACTACCACAGGTTCCTGTTCATCCAACCCCCACCGGGAACTGTTCATCTAAACCCCCCAACAACAGTCACTGTTCATCCAGAGGTAGCATTGATCGACTTCAGTTAGGAGCAGTAGCGAAGGAATCACTCGGGTTCAGTTAACAGCAAGGGATCGATCAATCGCTCGGGTTCAGTAACGCATAGCCTGCAGTGCAATCACTCGGGTTCAGTTAGAGCCCAACGCCTCGCTCGAGTTAAGTTAGAGCCCAATGCCTCGCACCCACGCGCGTACATGTATGAGAGAAACGTGCATCGCTCGGTCCCCGACCACCCACCGTAACCGGGAACTCCCCGATATTTTCCGCGCCCTCGCTTCTACCATGGTTTTTTCCGTCATGGACGGCCGAAAGAATGTTATGCATCTGCGTCTCCGGCCCACCCAGGATGAAAAGTCCATTTTCTATCATGATTTTTTGTCATAGAAGTAGGACCCCACCACATCTATGATGATACCGGGTTTTGTCACAATTATCGTCATAGAAGTGTCATAAGTATGACAGGAAAAAAATTCGCCCAGCCCAAAATGTCATGGATGTGTCTTTTTTGTAGTGATTTTTTCTGATAGATTGTTGAATTTGTTCTGGATGCCACTGAACATTATTATGAGAGGGTAAGATATTCTTATATATATTTCAACACCATCAAGTTTCACTTCTTTATGTTGAAAGTTTCAAAGTTGCTCTTCTTTTTGCCTACCTATGATGGTGATTCTTGCCTCAATGAATTATTTGTTTTATAAAATCCGCATGCATGGGAAGTGGGTCAGACTTAAATGTGTTTTCTATATGCTTCACGATGCTCCCTTTTTGTTCCAATTCCTACTTTTATGCATTAAAAATAGCAATGCCTAGTTACGAGGAATAAAAGAAAAGCGCTTGTTGGGAGGCAAGCCAAAATGTATCCTTAACATTTTTGTGTGTTTACATGATCAACAATACTGTAGTTATCAAGTTTCGTATCTTCTATTTCAATAAAATGCCAAGTTCAGCCTTATCGTGCTCAGTTTGCATGTTTATGAGTTTCTGTTATGTCCTGAATATTCCTAGATAGTAAGAGTGTGAATAAGTCTTGAATTTTTTACAGGCTAAGCATATGTGAGTTCTCTATTGCATGGTAATTTTTTAGATTTTTTGAAGTTACAAAGTATGATAACTTATTCCTCCTTTACAGACTGTTCTATTTAGAAAGATTGCTGTTATGGTTGATTTTTGCTCATGTTTGCTTGTTTAATGTTTTTATTAGTGTATAGATATGTTAAATATGTGTATACATTTGGTATTCAATGTTTAATTATAATTTTTGTGATTTTCTCAAGTAGAGAATGTCAAGGTTTTGAATTTTGTTTGTACTAACCTATGTGATGAGTTATGTTATGTTTTGTGTGAGTGAAGTTCTTAAGACCCATGGGAGACTGTTATATGGGAGGAATTAAGGAGACACAAGGGCTTAATCTCAGGGATTCCCAAGGCACCCCAAGGTAATATTTCAATAATTATCAAGCATCTAAGCTTGGGGATGCACCGATAGGCATCCCACCTTTCTTCATCAACAACTACCAGCTAGTTTGGATTGAGGCTAAGTTTTTATATGTCCACATGATATGTGCTATTCTTGGAGTGTCCTCTTGTTTTGTTTTGTTCTTTTTGTTTGTTGAACTTCATGATATTGGAGAGAGTTAATTCATAGGTATCTATTTACATAGCTACTCTTTGTTCTTCACTTATATCTTTTGGAGTAGTTTGTTATTTACTCCTGTGCTTCACTTATACCCTTAGAGTAAATTCTTGAATGAATTAAACATCATAAATTTGAAACTATATATGTGTTGAAAAGTAAAAATGTATCTTAGCATTACAATTCAATTTGATATGCTTATCTCATGGGAAGTAGTGGCTTGATATCACATGCAAATACACTATCTTGGACATGTTTTGTGATTGTGAACCCTCATTTAATGTTTTCACACTTGATCAAATAGTTGATATTGGACAAGGAAGACAACGTAATGAGTTATGTTTGTGTATATTTGCATGAAGTTATATTGTCATGGATCCTCCAACATGTGATGTTTGTTTATAATCTTTGCTAGCTAAATACTTCCCCACTAAGTGGGAGTGCTACTTATGCATCGAAAAACCAAAAACCTAGTTTCTTCCATGAGACACTATAACCATCTATGGATTGAATATGATCCTTCAAGTAAGTTGTCATCAGTGCATGCAATAAAAAATTGCCTTAAATATATATGATCTTTTATTGGAAGGGAAATAAAATTTGTATGAACTTGTGGGGGTGGAGTAATAAAAGCGATAGACTGCTCAATAAATGCCACTCTCACATGGGGCAATATTAAAGTGATGTTCATTTTCATTAAAAACTCGTACATCCAAATTCAAAAAGAGCATGACAAGCTCTACTTCCCTCTACGAGGGCTTATCTTTTATTTTTCCTACATTATTTTCAACCTGAGTTGATTTCTCCTTATTCCAACCTCAAATATTCTCCACTTGGCAAACATCATATGGTGGGGAAAGATCTAGAAGCATATATCCAGTTGAATATATATGATCATGAGTACTTATTGCTGAAAATTACCCATGTGATAACTAAGTTGGGAGGTGAAACATTAACCCCCCCCCCCTCTTCCTTTCTGTCTAATGGAAACCGTCTGTTCATAAAAAATATGATCTTGATTGTCAATCATTAGAAGACTATATGATACTTGAGTATGTGAAGTTTGCTAAAAAAATATCTCTTACATAGATTCTTTTGGAAAATATGATGAATTATAATTGTTTGATGACTAAGAACATAGTTTGTCGGGTTTCTAGAGAGTTTACTATTTAAACCTAAACATGTGAATAGAGTACTACTTGTTGATGGGAAGTTTTATAAGAAAAGGTTGTTGTTTATGATATGCATTGATGCTATAAAAGTGATTAGAATCACCATTGATAAAAGTTATGCACTTTTCTAGCATTCACACTTTATAAATTAATTCTTTTATCATTTACCTACTCGAGGATGAGCAGAAATTAAGCTTGGGGATGCTGATACGTCTCCATTGTATCTATAATTTATAACCTTTTCATGTTATATTTACATCCATTTATATATGGTTTGGCGCACATTGTATTATTTTTCTGGACTAACTTATTAATCTAGCGCACAGTGCCAGTTGTTGTTTTCTCCATGTGTTTTGTTTTACAAAAAATCAATATCTAGGAAGGTCAAAACACCTTAGCGATTTCATACAATTCTTTATAGAATATATGTGATTTTGGGCAAAGGAATCCACGGAAAATGATGCCCGAGGGCCCCACAAGGGCAGGGGCGCGACCACCCCCTGGCCGCACCATGGGCCCTTATTGCTAGCTTTTATGTCGTTTAGAGCCCTTCTTTTTCCACAACAAAGCTAATTTCCAGAGAAAATTCCCTTGAAAATTTTAGCCCAATCGGGGTTATGGATCTTCGGCTATAAAATAAATGGCATTCGGCCTAAAAGACAGATGCAGAAAACAGAAGACATTGGAGAGATTCAATCTATGTGAGAGCTCCCTCTCTCCTTGAAGGGCCAAGGAAGAAGGAGGAGGGGACCCTTCCCCCTCCCCTTTGGTGGTGTCGGTACGCCTCCTCCATCACGATCATCATCAACTCCCTCTCTGTTCTCATGGTGATGTGTCAGTAGTTTATCCTCATGGATGATGCTATGTACTAGTACCTATGTGTTTGATCTCTCTTTCTCTCATGTTCTTGATATATTTGATCTTCATGTGTCATGAGATTTATTAATAAAGTTGGATCTTATGATTTTCATCTCCCTCTATTCTTTTTGTTGTGAATTTAGTATTGCTCTTCGAAGTTTCTTTATTTTGGATTGAGTACTTTGGATTTGAGATTACATGCTGCATGTATAGTAATTAACTTGTGGATACCCGTAGTGAAATTGAGGTACTCTTAGCATAAAGGTTGAATGATAAGTATCATATGTGTTGTCATAGTACGATTTCTGAAACTATCCGTGACACTTTGTGGGTGGTTCAATAGATCAAGATTGGAAAGATGATACACAATTTCATCCTACTTTATATGATAGAAATAGAAACTTTGGAGTGATTCTTTGCTGCACTTTGAGGGATTATCATGTGGTTTAATTATTGTTGGGAAACATTGCATGGAAAACAAAATTTTCTAGAGAAAAATCATGTGGTTGGATCCCTTCTTTCGTCGCAAGAAATCTAATTTCTAGAGAAAAATCCCCTCAAAATTTCAGTCTGATCAGAGTTACGGATCTCCGGTTATAAAAGAAACGATGTTCGTCCTTAGAAACAGGCATGAAAAACACAATGCAAAGGGGAGACCCAATCTAGGGGAGAGCTCCCTCTCTCCTCAGAGGGCCATGAAAGGAGGAGGGGTCCCCTCCCCCCTCTCCTCTAGTTCTGCATGGACGTCACTGGGGACATCTCCACCATCACCATCATCATCAACTCACTTTCTGTTTTCATCGTGATGTATGAGTAGTTCATCCTCGAGGCTGAGGGTACTGGTAGCTATGTGTTCAATGTCGCTCTCTTTCATGTTCTTTATGGATTTGATCTTGATGTATCATGAGCTTTATTAATAAAGTTGGATCTTATGATGTTCATCTTCCTCTATTCTTTTTTGGTGAATTGAGTATTGCGCTTTGAAGTGTCTTTATTTTGGATTTAGTACTTTCGATTTGAGATTACATGATGTATGTATAGTAGTTAACTTGCGGATACTCATAGTGACATTGGGGCACCCTTAGCAGAAAGGTTGAACGATAATTATCATATGTGTTGTCGTAGTACGATTTCTGAAACTATATGTGACACTTTGTGGGTGGTTCAATAGATCAAGATTGGAAAGATGATACACGATTTCATCCTACTTTCTACTATAGAAATAGAAACTTTGGAGTGATTCTTTGCTGCACTTTGAGGGATTATCATGTGGTTTAATTATGCTAATGATGTTGAGAGTTGGAACTAGTGAAAGTATGAACCCTAGGTCTTGTTTTCAAGCATTGCAACACCATTTTAACTGACTTTTGTTACTTGCTACCTTGCTGTTTTTATTCGTTCAGGTTACAGAAGGATATTTCTATCATCCATATTACACTAGTGAAAGTATGAACCCTAGGCCTTGTTTTCAAGCATTGCAACACTGTTTTTACTCACTTTTGTTACTAGCTATCTTGCTATTTTTATCTATTTAGATTACAAGAGGCTATTTCTACCATCCATATTACACACCTGTCACCATCTTTTTACCGAACTAATGCACCTATACAACTAAAAATTGTATTAGGTGTGACCACTTGCATTTGATTGCAGTGTTGTTTGAGAGAGAATCACCTTCATCGTACACCTCTTGCGAATTGATAAACCGTAGTTCATCCAGTTGAGGGAAATTTGGCACTGTCCTACAAAACTTTGCGCTTGGAGGTCCAACAAAGTCTACAGGAATAAAGTTGCGCAGTAGACATCA
This sequence comes from Triticum urartu, assembly GCF_003073215.2. NCBI lineage: Eukaryota > Viridiplantae > Streptophyta > Magnoliopsida > Poales > Poaceae > Triticum > Triticum urartu. Next base: position 471,897,414 of record NC_053028.1, read on the forward strand.
GCGCCAATGAGAACAAGGTGGCAATCGGTGGTCCAAACGGGACAGGGAGACATGAGGGGTCCCATGATCTAGGGGCGATGCTCTCCCCCTTCTTTCCTATGCGTGTGCGTCAGAAAAGACTAGGAAAGAGGGGATAGGGGACATATCTGATGATTGTGCTCTTCCAGATGGTGTGGCTCTAGAGTTGACCGACCAAGACCTGGCCGGTCGACCCACGCAGAGTACCATTTAGAAAAACTTCAGGCGGTAAGTTGATAGCACTAGGTTGAGTAGGGCCGCTCAGATCTAAACTCTAGCCTATTAACAAGAAGACGAGGTGAGATTGCAAGTGCATCGGATATTTCCCCTCTCTCGAGTGCCCTCTCCCGCTTGCACCTCCATGCCATGGATCTCGCCGGTGGAGAGGAGTGTAAGGGAAGGCGATTGAGAGGGGTGATGGACTTCCCGGAGGGCGACTTGGAGCTGCTCGAGCGGGTTCCCGTGGCGGATAGGCTCCCTCAGATTTGACGCTGACGAAGATGGGAGGGATTGGGAGGAGCATATCCTGGTCTCGGCGCGCCTTGCACGGATTTGTCAAGCCAGACTGAGCATGGAGACTGGGATGTCAAGGAGATCGCAAAGCTTGCTCTGCACGTGGTCTCGCGGTCCATAGAGGAGGCGAGAGGAGGATTGTACGTAAAGGGACACCCCTTAGATAAGGAGGTTCCTATCTAGGCAGCGGCGTAGGCGGGCTCGTCTACACTTGAGTGGAGGGAGAGATGGATCGACTTTTGGGCAGGAAAGGCGTTGCCTTAGCTGACGCTCAAAGGGGGCCGAACCCATGCTCCGAACAGACTCATAGTGAGAATCCTCCCCCCTTCCCCTCCTCATGTAGTCATAAATTCTTCGATGACCTTATCCCCATGGAAATGCAGGTAGAGGCAACAACACATTCTTTGGATGGGATGACATCTAGAACTGAGAGTTCTGCGGCCCCTAATAATGTTTCTAGGGATGTGAAATATTCTGATTTTTTTGGGGAATTTCCTTTATTTGAATTACTGATTTCATAATCATTCACATTGAGTTGATGAGAGTGGTGCTTTTGGCTAGCTCGGGCTTGCATTGATCACTGATGTGGGATATTTGGCAACGGCGAATCCAAGGGGCAGGCTTGGATGGGCTCAAGCCTGCCCTCCAAAATCAAACATTTTTTTACTACTACTCATTAGCGTAGCCCAGCCTAGAAAACACAGGCCCGTCTGCTCAGCAGTCAGCACAGCCCTTGTAAACGCTGGTCTCGAGCACCAATTCGAGCGTGCTGCAACACATCTCGACGCCTCACCCAGCCATAGCTACGCCACACCGCACCACAACCCTAGCCGCCGCCGGAGCATGTCGCGACGCTGTCGACGGAGAGCACGCCGTGACGCCGTCCACGGACTACACGCCGCGAGGATGCCCACGAAGAGCAGCACGGTACGCCGTGACGCCGTCGACGGAGCACACAGCCAGGGCACCACGGACACCGCCGGAGCCAGCCGTTGGGGCCTCACTGGCCGTTCATGGAGCCCACCGGCAATCCGCAGAGCCCTGCGTCAAGGGCTCGACTACTCGGGGCACCGGCTCATCAGGTCCAGTTCAGAGGTTATTTTTCTCCTACCCAACGTTGCTCATACCATTGTTTTTTGCAGAAATCCAGTAGCATAGTTGGCCTGGGCTTCTAGTCATAATCTGTGAGTTATTTCTATGTTTTTTTGTAGAAATGAAAAGAAATACTTTGCACAATTGGTTTGCAAGCACTTCGAACACCCCCCATATTGTTGTTCCTGAACCAGCAGCAACGCAAATTCCGAACTTGAACCTCTTACTCCAACAATTGAGAGCAGTAATCCCCCAACAGAGGAGAGCACTATCCCTCCTTCAAACGAGAGAACTACCCCCCCCCCCTCAATCGAGAGCACCAACCGCCCAATTGATGAGAGCACAAACCAACCACCAACACCAAGGCTTCTTATCCAAGAGTTTCACCCAAGTCAAATTTTTGGTGATCCGGCAGATCGAATACCAATAGAAGATCATGCCCCTGAAATTCGAAGTGAAGTTAGAAGAGCTTATTTGTTGAAAGGAAGAAACAAAGCTAAAGGGCATAATTTTGAAATCACATTGGATGGTACAATCCGGAGATCTTTTCAACCACAATGGCTAGATAGGTTTGATTGGTCGGAATATAGTGTGAAAAAGGAGGCTGCCTATTGCTTCCATTGTTTTCTTTTTAAGAAACCATCACAGGCTGCTACATTTGGAAATGATGTATTCACATTACATGGTTATCGTCGTTGGAAAACAGCTTTAGCAAATTTTCAAAAACATATTGGTGGTCCATCTAGTTACCACAATAACGCTATAGGCTTGTGTGATGATTTCAAGAATCAAAGGGCAAATGTGGCAACCGGATTCCGTGTTTACAATAAAGAGGCTGAGATAGCCTACAAAATCCATTTGACTGCATCCTTAGATTGTGCAAGGTATCTCATAGCACAAGGGGAAGCTTTTCGTGGGCATGATGAATCCTTCAATTCAATCAACAAAGGGGATTTTAGGGAGCTCTTGGATTGGTACAAGTGCAAGCGGAAAGATGTGGAGGAGGCATTTGATAAGGGACAGGGTAATGCACTTATGATATGTGGAGAAATTCAAAAGGATCTTGCTGCATGTTGCACAATGGAGGTAACCAAAGTCATCAAGAGTGAGCTTGGACATAAGAATTTTTCAGTTCTAGTCGATGAGGCTAGGGATTGCTCAATAAAGGAGCAAATGGCAGTGATTTTGAGATAATGCATATGAGTTTGCACTTTTCTTTATCTTTACATTTGTAGCTAGTTTGTGTTGTTTAATTCGCAACTTCCCTAATGTGCAGATTTTTGGATGATCACGGGGTGCTTCAGGAGAGATTTCTTGCAATCAAGCACATCTCTGATTGTACATCTGCTGGAATTAAAGAAGCATTGGCTGATCTGTTAGCTTACCATGGCTTGCCTATTTCTAGACTACGTGGGCAGGGTTACGATGGAGCTTCAAATATGAGAGGAGAATTCAATGGTTTGCAAAAGTTGATTCGAGATGAGAGTCCATATGCTTTCTATGTACACTGCTTTGCCCATCAATTACAGTTGGTAGTTGACACAGTTGCTCAATGTTGTCCAGTTATTGCTGATTTCTTCAATTATCTCCCCTTGATAGTGACTCAGGTGGGTACATCTTGCAAGAGAAAAGATGCATTACTTGCAAAGCATCACGATGATTTGATGAAATTGATGGAGCATGGTAAGATCATAGCTGGAATTGGGTTACATCAAGAAACTAACCTTTCTAGACCAGGAGCTACTCGTTGGGACTCACATCTTAGAACCTTGCTTCGTATTTACACAATGTGGAATGCGGTGGTCGATGTGCTAGCAATCATGGTTGACGATGCACGAGAACACACTTGTCAAGGTGGAGCTTTAGGTTTGATCATAAAATGGAATGTTTCCAATCTGTGTTTATCATGTTATTCTTAATAAACTTGTTGCAAACCACAAATATGCTATCACAAGCTTTGCAAAGGAAGAAACAAGATGTTGTTGAAGCCATGCATTTGATCTCGGATGTGAAAGAAACTTTGCAAGATATGAGGGACAATGGATATGAGTCATTATGCAGCCAAGCCAAGATCTTTTGTGAGGAACATCGCATTGATGTGCCAAATATGGATGATCTTGTTGGAGCTATGGGTCAATCTGTTCGCACTAAAAATAAGGTGACTCGACATCATTATTTCAAAGTTAGCATATTCTATGTTGTTATTGATGCAACTATGACCGAGATGAACCATCGGTTCAATGAAATTAACACCGAGCTAGTGGATTGCATGTCTTGTCTTAATCCAGCCAACAACTTTGCAAAGTTTAATGTTGACAAATTTATCCCGCTTGCTGAAATTTATGCGGATGATTTTATAGAAACTGACCGGTTGTTGCTTAGAATTGACCTTCCAAGATTCCTTAGAAATATCAGGAGAAGTGAGTAATTTAATGGATGTTCGGATGTTTCCACCCTTGCTCAGTTGATGGTTCAATCAACAAAACATGCAACTTTCCCAACAGTATATCGCCTCATCGAGTTGACATTGATCCTCCCCGTGGCAACTTCATCTGTTGAGCGAATTCTTTCAGCTATGAAGATCATCAAAACAGATTTGCACAATTAGATCTCGGATGATTGGCTCAATGACTTAATGGTGTGCTATTGTGAGAAAAGGATATTCAAAAGTATTCATGATGATCAGATCATGATACAATTCCAGAAAAAGAGTGATTGGAAAGCTCACTTGCCTCGTGAGTATAATGTGATTGCTTAAGAGGTATATCTCATTTCTTTTCTAGTTCTAGTACTCAACTTTGTATACAACTGTTTTGTCGCAATAAACTAGCTACTTTTGGACAGATGGCATGGCGCTTGGGATCTGAAGCATATAATCTATATAGTTCTACAGTAGCATTGGTTAGAAGCAAAACCGGCATCATTGCTTTCGTCTTCCTTTTTGTTGCTTTTGTAGTACTTTATCTATTATTGTGTGAATTGTATGCTTTCGAATCAAAAGTTTGTGGTATGACCAAATATGTTACTACTTACTAGTATTGGTGTTGTAAAATATCATGTCGTTTCGAGCTCATATCTGGCACGTGTTGGCTGTTTAAATTGACCATACCAATTTTTACCTCGAAATTTGACTACTTAAGAAAATCTGAGAAAACTCCTGTAAATACTACATGTGACTACTATGAATCTGGGAGAGTTTGAGCATCTTTGGACAAAGGGATTGATATATTAACTTTGAGCCCCCCCACCCTCCATTTCCTTTCTGGATTCGCCGCTGATATATGGGATCGGTTTGTATTCCCTGGCCTTGTGTTTTTTCTTGAAAATCAGTTAGGTTATGATTGTAGGATTATACAGGACGGGTGAACCTAAGAGATTTCTCTGTGTGCGGGCAATTAGTGGCTGTGGCAATCGCCGACCGCGTTGTCGTCTGACATAACGGTATAGTCCTCAGAGGGCAGAGGGGATGATCATCGCTCGTGTCTATGTAGACATGTATGTGGGCTACGAGAGTTGAATACCAGTTCGCTTGGCCGAGTGGCACATGACTCATGACAAAAGGGGAGTAGAGGAATACTTCATGCATATCGGTATCGGCTGTAGTGGTAAAAGATTCATATGTCTGGATTGTTATTCATATATTCATCTCCACTGGTGATGATCCATATGATGGGTTGTGAGTAATTTGTTACGTTCTTGAGAACATGAGATAAATCTTTTCACTGTTAATCTTGTGAAGTGGAACCTAATTCAATGTGTTTGATATTATGTTCTGATGTACTCCCTCTATAAATTCATATAAGATGTTTTAGATCACTACTTACAGAGGGAGTAATTCTCTAGTTTGCTTTGATTTTTCACGTCCTGGGCCATGGCATAGGTAGCTTGGGGGTCAGGTATGCCATTTGCATGTAAACCTGACAACTAGGACATAAATGACAGATTTTTTTTTCTTTTTGAATAGAGACACCTAAAGAGCATCTTTAGATTTGATTAATATCGAGAAAAACGAAAACAAGTACAGTAGAATGACAAAAAAATACATTAAAAAGCATACTACTCTTCTTCTTTCTATGATTAAATGTCACCAGTTGTGAAGTTGTATAAATGTTCATTTGCTCAACTGCAGATAGAATACCTGGGTCATGTCATTAGTGGGCAAGGACCAAGGGGTGGCTACAAACTAAAAGAAGATCCTCATAGTGAAATAGTGGCCTACTTCCAAGTCAAGCACATTAAGAATTGCACTGAACCAACGACAAAGAAAAGCGACATCTGGGAACGCCCTTGCCATCATACTAGGCCTTAAAGACCACAATAGCCACTCGCCCAAGATGCATAAACTAGTAAGATTTTAAGGGAACCAACCGATCTAGAGACTCTCATAGGTCTTTCAGCGGTGCCGCATCGGACTTCACCGAGATAAGGAAAGACCGAAGAGATCTTATTCCAACACACCATCATTGCCATTACCTCATCGATGTCATTGAAGAAGAAAAACTTAAGAAAAATAAAACGAGATGGACGGGTCTCCTCTCTTCTTACCGTCGATGAGGCCATCGGACGGGAAAGAGGAGGGGGACTGTCGGTGTCAAAATCGGCGGATCTCGGGTAGGGGGTCCCGAACTATGCGTCTAGGCGGATGGTAATAGGAGGCAGGGGACACGATGTTTTACCCAGGTTCGGACCCTCTTGATGGAGGTAAAACCCTACCTCCTGCTTGATTAATATTGATGATATGGGTAGTACAAGAGTAGATCTACCACGAGATCAGAGAGGCTAAACCCTAAAAGCTAGCCTATGGTATGATTGTTGTTCGTCCTATGGACTAAAACTCTCCGGTTTATATAGACACCGGAGAGGGCTAGGGTTACACAGAGTCGGTTATAATGGTAGGAGATCTACATATCCATATCGCCAAGCTTGCCTTCCATGCCAAGGAAAGTCCCTTCCGGACACGGGACGAACTCTTCAATCTCGTATCTTCATAGTCCAGGAGTCCGACCGAAGGTATAGTCCGGCCATCCGGACACCCCCTAATCCAGGACTCCCTCAGTAGCCCCTGAACCAGGCTTCAATGACGACGAGTCCGGCGCGCAGATTGTCTTCGGCATTGCAAGGCGGGTTCCTCCTCCAAGTACTTCATAGAAGATTTTGAAAACAAAGGTAGTGTCCGGCTCTGCAAAATAAGTTTTCACATATTGCCATAGAGAGAATAATATTTACACAAATCTAATCTGCTAACGTATTCCGCAACATGACATCACACCACAGCCAAGTCTTTTTTCGAATCATTTTACTATCCCACCTCAACGCGTTTAGCGAGGCAGTTTCCTTGGCACGTCTTATTAAAGCAGAGATCGTGTCCCCTTATCCTGGGATTCTCATCAATACGGGCGTGGGTAACCCAACCACGCCATTGACTACGTGTAACATCCCAAAATTCTAAATTTTGGAATGTTATATTAAATAAATAACTTTGATTATTTGTTTGATTGTGAGTGACTAATTGTGTGAAATTGAGTGGCATTTGGAAATTTCAGAGGCATTTGCATTTTATTTGAATTTGGATTCAACTTGGCATTCGAAATTTATTTCATATACCCATGACAAATACTTCTTTAAAAATATGAGAGGAGGAATATGACACTCCAAAAAAAATATTCAAAGACAATGTTTGACAATTTATTCGAAACTTAAATTCCCTTTCAGTTTGAAGTTATTGCAAAATTATTTTTTAAAAGTATTTTATTTCTTCATGAAAATATGTTCATGTTTTAGGAGATTTTATTCTGAAAATTTTGATATATAATATGCCTATATAAAATATTTTTTTATTTTGTGTATTTATTTGCATCATTGTTTATAAAAAAAACAGCCCAGCGCCGCCAGGCCGGTCGGCCCAGCAGGCCGAGCCAGGCCAGCCTTAGCGCCCAGGCTTGCACGAGAGCTGCCCTAGCGAGCGCTCCCAGCTCCCATGAGCCGCCGCCACCCTTTTCTTCATTCTCTCTCTCTCCCTCGTGTTTTTTTCTCTAGCGCATGGACCACAGCCCGCTCTTTTCTTCTTCCCCACGTACATGTATAGAAACAAAAAAACCTATACGTACGCGACACCGCCGCCGAGTCCGATCTTCGTGGAAAACCTATCCCGAGTCTCCCCCTCGTCCAAGCAAGCTGTCCTATAAATAGCCACGACTATCCTCTCCTGACCCCCTCAAAAACCCTCGCCAAAACCCACCGTGTCACGCGACCTCATCGTTTGGATCTCGCCGGAGTTCACGCGGTTCACCGGTTGTTTCCGACGCTTGTAAGTATCCTCGAAACCTTTCCTTCCATAGCCAACTATCCCTCATTGTTGTGAACCTCTTTGACATGTTTTGGACGCCCAGGGAGCACCGGAGCCACCGCCTCGAGCTCACAACGCCGCCGGAGTTCACGAAGTTCACCTGGACGCCACGCTCGACTCCGACGTTCCCTCGCCTCACTATCCACAGAAAATCGGACCCCCTCGGAGTCCTCCACCTGCTGGACATCGCTGTCTCCACCGCCGGTCACCGGAGCCGTCGCCCCCGACGCCATCCACTTCCCTCTCTACACGAGCTCCTCTCTGTAAGCAACGAGCGCCTCCCTCCGTTTTTTTCCGAAGCGTTAAGTGCAAATAAGATTAGATCGGTTTTAGTAGATCGATTCTATTAGTCGGTTTACTTCGGTTTAGATCACACTGGTTCATTGGTTTCTTTTTATTAAACATACGTGCACGTTTCTATAAAGTTTCGGCCGAGTGACGGTTAGTTACAGATCGCTCAGATCCTAGTCCAGTAGACTTGCCCGTTATTTTTTATTTTCGTTTCTATAAAAAACAGTAAAGTTTCAATCTTAGATATTCTATAACTTTTATGTTTTATATCCAAATTGAGTGATTCTTTTTGCATTGTGTCACAAATTTGTTGAAGTTTCTGTTTGTGTACTTAGTTTTCAAATTTGAGTAGTGTAAATTTGAGTTTGATGAAATTTGTTCAAATCACTATTTTGGCCGTATCTTGAGTTTTATTAAATATTTTTGATTGATTCTTTTTGCTACTGTTTTGTTATTGTTTGGTTTATCTAGTAGAATATAGTTATTTATTTTAATTTATTTTTAAATTAGATTTTTAGGCAAAACAGTATTGTTTTAGTTCTACTTTTGTTTTAACCTTTTCTTTATAGTTTTAATTGTTTTTAAATTATTTCTTTTTGTCACTTTTGACAAATTTAGTTTTGTTTCTGTTATTTAACTGTAGACAATTTTATTCTTATTATAAAATTTTATTTTGTTAGTTTTGTATGGAAACTTGTATAGGTCACAGTTAGAGTTTTATAAAAGCTTTTTATTTGTTTCTTTTTGCAAATAAAGTTTTATGAAAAATACTTTATGTTAACTTAGTTGATTTAAATTTTATTTTCTGTTGAAATTATTAGTTTAGTATTTTCTTTGTTAAGTTTTGCTTAGGACAAAACTATTTTTGTAGTTAAGGCAAAAGGTTTTCCTAGTAGGTTCTTTATAGTTTTCCCCTATTAGTTCTTTCGATGTGCTATTTGTTTTGTGTTGGGTTTTCTTATTGAGTTTTCTTTTGATTGTTAGATTTGCTTGCTAGAATGCTTACTTATGTGAATGTCATGTTTCTTATTATAGATTTCATCGGAGAGTTGCGAATAGTCCTATCAAGTTAGTTTCGAGAGCGTTGTTATCTTCATCAACTTACCAGGCAAGTTCACTTTGACCATGCTTTTCATACCTATGTTTTACTTGCATGTAGTAGCACCTTTTCAATAATCCCGCCAGTAGTGATATTGATTTCTTGTAGTTGAGTAGAATGCATGAGGTAGGAACTCATCTCCCTGTTATCAAGCCTGGGACGTTATATAGTTTTAATGCTACGCTATAGTAGACGGGGTTTGGTATGAGTGCATGAGTACGCCAATGTCGGCAACTTCATGATGGCACCGGCAAAGACTGCATCTTCAGGACTCCTCAAGATTTCGAGACTCGAGACAAGAATTCAATACACACTACTGGGTGAAGGACGGTTGACGGGCACCATGGAGAAACCAGTGGTTGGCCGGGATGCATGGAGAAGCTCCATGACATCTTGCGGAAAGCTTCACCCACAGACTCAAAGAGACGGAAGAATACTTCATGCCCGGAAGCTTATCTGTGCAACCGCAAGTCACTATGGGCTCTGGCTTGGTTGACCTTAGTTGTGACTCTGGCTGGGACGGTGCTAGCAGATGTAGAACTACGGTAGGATTGGATGAGCACCGGACAGTGGTCAGAGGAACTCTTCGGAAGACCATGTTTCGGTCATCTTGTTCTCAAACACCCTGAAGTGCGAGAATGTAAAGAGTGGGATCGAATCTTGCGGGTAAAGTGTACAAACCTCTGCAGAGGGTAAAACCTAATCGATTAGCCGTGTCCCCGGTTATGGACAATTTGAGCCTCTGAACTTGGATCTATCTCGGAACTCTCAACACCGGACTAATAATTTAATTGTGGGCAACTTATGATGATTTGGGTATGGGACATCGGTTGGCGGAACCATGTCATGACAGAAAACTCCGTAGTACAGACTCCTGATATTCCTTTGTTGTAGGGAAAATAAAACCAACTTTTACGCAAAAACATCAGACACAGAGCCACAAAGCCATATTGCATATAGAATAGTTTTATCATCTGCTTTCCTCATATTGTGATCTTGCCGGTACATTCAATGTACTGACCTACACAGCTGCAACGTCTCATGTTGCAGATATGTTCCTTCCGACGAGTAAGAGTACGGTACAGGGTTACGGTCTACACTCAACCTGTTGATGGCGTTGATGGGACTCCACACCCGATTATTTGTTTCCGCTGGGACTTATGAGGTATATATCAGTTTTTACGTTATTTATACATGTGATTGCACTTTGATATATACATTGATGTACTGTGTGTGGCAGCATACCGATCCAGGGATGGCACAGATACACAGAGACTTGACCGTCTGAGGTCGGGTCGCTACACTACGGCGCTTGGGAGATAAGCGAGTTTTATCAGGCTGGTGGGGGCGCATAGTCACGTCCTCCCATATAAGGGGATAAGGATCCACCTTTTCATCCACGCCTTCTTCCTCATTTGCCCATCCATTTCCGCGCACTTGAGCTCCAGCGCCCAAGTCCGCACACCCCACCTCAACCTTCTCCAGCCATGTCCGGAGCGGGAGGCAAGTGGATGGTCTCCTCCGTCACGGAGGGACACATCAAAAAACTGAGGAAGGCCGGATACTTGTCTAACGACATTGCGCACCGGCTTCCCGAAGAGGGGCAGCTCATCCCCACCCCTAGGCCCCATGAGAGGGTGGTGTTCCTCCCCCATTTCCTCCACGGACTGGGCTTTCCTCTCCACCCATTTGTCTGAGGGCTCATGTTCTACCATGGCCTGGATTTCCACGATCTGGCCCCGAACTTTGTCCTCAATATCTCGGCGTTTATCGTCGTGTGTGAGGCTTTCTTCTGCATCCGCCCCCATTTCGGCCTATGACTCAAGGCTTTCAACGTCAAGCCGAAGGTGGTGCGCGGCACCCAGGCGGAGTGCGGAGGTGCCATGGTGGGCAAGATGCCCAATGTCCTATGGCCCGAGGGCTCCTTCGTGGAGTCCCTAAAGGGGTGGCAATCGGGGTGGTTTTACATCACCGAGCCGCGCGACCCTGAATGGGTCGCAGCCCCCGAGTTCCGATCCGGACCTCCTACGCGGCTTACCTCCTGGAAAGAGACGGGCCTGTTGTGGGGTAAAGAAGGAGAGCTGACCAGACTCCAAACATGCGTCCAAACCCTGGTGGACAAGAAGCTCAAACTTGTCAACGTAGTCCAGGTTATGCTCATCCGCCGGATCCTCCCGTGTCAACAACGGGCTTTCAACCTGTGGGAATTCGACCCAGCGCAGCACCAAAATCTGAGCAGGCTCTTCGACACGATGTACGAAGATGCCTGGAAGGTGCTTTTCAAGGGCGCCGAGGCCCCCACATCCGTTACCGAGGATCGCGGATTCAGCACGCAGCGTCGCGCTCATGCGGTAAGCTGTTTTTACCTTTTACAGAGTATTAGTTTTTCATAGTTTGACTCCATGCGGGATCTTAAGCTCCCTTACCTTTGACAGGATTGGCAGGAGATGTCCGGACAGATCAACTGTCCGGCTCCTTTGCCCGAAGGCCCAGCGGACGCTCGCTTGGCGAAGCTGCTGGTTCCGGCACCCTATGTGGTGCCGGAGAAGAAGGCCAAGAAGAAGTCCACGGGGACTCGGAAGAGTGCCTGGCGCTTGGGGGTGTCGGATTCATCATCCGACGACTCCAAGACGCACTCCTCCCGTGAAGACGAGGAGGAGGAAGAAGAGACCTCTCCCCCTCCAGCGGGGGGAGAGAAGAAAAGGAAGGCCGCCCCAACTGGGGAGGCCGAAGGGTCCAAGAAGGGGAAAACCCTTCCTCCGGACGGCTCCACCAACACCGACGACGGCGAAGAGGAGTGGCCGCACAGGGCCAAGCCCCTGGCGAGATCGTAAGTGTCCGGATACCAGAGTGATTCATAGTATTCCTCCATTGCACAGCTTTTCCTTATGTCGAACATGTTTATGCAGTCCACCCAAAGACCGGCTCGACGTGTCGTCGAGCGGTTCCCTGGATTCGTCGGATGTGAATTCGCTTCCGACGGCTACCTCCCCCCACCCTACGGACGACGCCGAGGTGCTGTCCCAACAGGTTCCAAACCAGGAGGAGGTGGTCCTGGAGGCGCCGCAAGGTGACCTCCCGGACTCCAGGCGCAAAGGGGATAAAACCCCCAAGGGCTCAAAGTCTGGCCTTGAGTCGGACACCGCGCCGGAACCTTCAATGGTTCCGGACTCCGGTAGGCAGCCTCCTTCCAAGAGGAGCAAGCCTACCGAGCCGGTGACCTTCGTCCAACCGGAGGCACCGGACAATTTGCTGGAGATGCTTAACGGCGCCTCCATCGACGAGGGGCACCGCACTATTATGAGTGCGGTGATCCAGAAGGTTCAGTCCGCCAAGAGCGTACTGACTGAAGCCTGTGCCAGCCTTCTAACAGGCTTTGAGGTAAGTAAAGAATATGTAAAAATATTACCGCATAGACAGTAGCCCCTGATGCTCTGTTCGGCGTTCGAAAAGAAAAGCCGAATAGAGGATCTAATAACATTCGCAGGAGTCTAACATAATCAAGTCAATATGCGTATGTAGGCTTCGCTGCTGGCCTCCGCCGCACTAACTGCGAAGGTGGATATGCTGAAGCAGAACCTCGAGCGGTCCGAGCAAGGCTCGGCCTAGCCAAGCAGCAGCTCGAGGAGAAGGAAGGTAAGAAATACCTTATTGAAATATGTGAAAGGTGCAATTGCAAAAAGTGACAGGATTAACGCGGCTATTGTAGGGGCCACAACCGAGGTGGCGACCCTTAAGCAAGCGTTATCCGAGGCCGAGAAGAGGGCGGCCATGGAGCGCACCGAGCAGGAGAAGCATGAGGCGCAGGTTGGCGAGGTGCGGCAAGAGCTCCAGGCTCTCATGAAAAACATGAGAGTTTGGAGCTTGACTCGAAGACGCGAGAGTCTGAGCTCGCGGCGGCCATTGAAGATGCCAAGTCTGCCAAGGCCGAAGCCCAGAAGGCCCTCCAGGAGGTTGAGGCGATAAAAAATATAGCGGCGGGTAAGGCATTTTTTATGCAAAGCAAGCACGTAAAAGTGAATTACTTGTTACTTACCCGAATTCGGAGCTCTCCAGGACCGTCCGCAGACTTGCCCCGTAGCATGTCGGATGCCGCCGCCTTCTACCGAGCCGAGGAGGGAAGCTCGACGGAGAAGGTGTTCTGGTCTCAGTATGCTGAGGCCGAGCACCCGGTGCCCTTAAGCGACCAGCTGAAACAGCTGGTCGAGCTCCATAAGGTGGCCGAACAGGCCATGAAGAGCCTCATAGTCCGGTTGTGGCCTAGAGAGGCCATGCCTGGGAGCTACTTCGGGCTGGTGAGGCGGCTGGTGGAGGCATGTCCGAGGCTCGAAGTCATCAAGCGCTCCGTATGCATCGAGGGTGCCCGTAGGGCGCTTGCCCGTGCGAAGGTGCACTGGGGCAAGCTGGATGCTGAGAAGCTTGTGAAGGACGGGCCACCGCCGGGCAAGGAGCATCGCAAGCCCGAGATGTATTATGAAGGCGTTCTAAAGGGTGCCCGCCTTGTGGCGGATGAATGTTCCATGGATGTAATTTTTCAGTAAACTCGCCCGTTTTGTCCTGTGCGCTGAAAACTTGTTCATGTGCGCTAAGCAATGCTTTTTGCATTTAAAATATTACCTTCTGTGCGGCCATTTATCAAATTTGAGAGATGGCGAGTCGTCGGCTTCTGCCCCCATGCCACGAGTGATGGGGTGTTCGGGATAAACATGAGCGCTCTTTTTCCCATTCTTGGGTCCTTATAGGGAGGCGCTCAACACAACGAACAAGGCAATCGGACTATAATGCTTGAACACTCTCACTTAGCCATAGAATTCTATAATTTTAAATTTCGGCGAAGCCCCTAGTGTTCGGAAGACCGAGTTCGGGGCGCTATCCACGCCTAGGCCGGACAAAGCCGACTCCTCGCAATAAGAGGCATAAGTCTTTAGGGACTCAAAAACCTCTCGAACAGCGACCAACTCTCGCCTCATCATGACGGTCAGTTTTAGCTTTCTCTACTGAGGTGCTTAGCCCAGCTCAACTGGGACACAATCGCACTAGTTCTCCTAGTGCTACCTTAGCCGATATAACGGAACGTAAGGTACCAAAACATAGGAGCCGGGCAAACCCAACTATTGACCCAAGACATGATTCGGAGCCGATGCATATAATGCTATAAGTTCGGGGTGCCGCACTTATGGAAGTGTTCGGACTTCTCACACCGTATTATGGGGTACTTAAGCCCCTGGCGTATTGGTCGTACCAAAGTGTACGGGTGCAACATGTCATTAATGAACACATATTCGTTAAAAAAAGAGTAATGCGATAATAGACGGAAGCTATGCATTGTTTATTTAAAAAAGCTGCGATCAAAGCAGAACTATACAAATACTGCAATAAGCAAAAGGTGGGACTATTTAACATGTCCTTTACAGGGGCAAGCTGCGGAATGTTATGTGAAACAGGTATACTGCTCGTTATAGAGACCACCTTAGAGTTCCATAGTGCGGCGTAGTTTCTGCTTCCCTGGTTGTATCGTTTGTGCGGTAATTGTACTGCCGGACAAGCCTTCCGAAGAATGGGGTCCTGAAAATAAGAGAAAATTAAGAAATTGGCAGCCCCTAGTGCGGTTTAAGCCGCGTTTCGGGCGTGCCGTGATGGTTCCCCTCCCCCTGTGCCCATGGTATTTCCAGAGCGTAGTTATGTACGCGCAACACTGGTTTTGCAAATTCGCGAGGGATGGGGTTGGGGCCGTATTGCTACGCTTGCTTGGAACGTGCCAGGCGGTTTTGTTGTAGGTTACTCCGGGCGCGCTTGACGGTGTCCAGACGTTTAATGGCCTGACTGGAGAATTGCCTTGAGAGGCTGCTTTGTACTTCCGCTGCGATAGCCGCCGTATGCTCCTCCGTTCGGAGAGAGCGTTCGGTGTTTCCATTGACCGTGATGACGCCTCGAGGGCCTGGCATCTTGAGCTTGAGGTATGTGTAGTGTGGCATCACATTGAACTTGGCAAATGTGGTTCGCCCGAGCAGTGCCTGATAGCCACTGCGGAACGGAACTATGTCGAAGATTAACTCCTCGCTTCGGAAATTATCCGGAGATCCGAAGACCACTTCAAGTGTAACTGAGCCGAACTATGACGCCTTTAAAGGTCATCTTGGTGGGTTTAATCCTCGAGGGATCGATGCCCATTTTCCGCACTGTATCCTGGTAAAGCAGGTTTAGGCTGCTGCCGCCGTCCATAAGGACTCTAGTGAGGTGAAATTCCTCAATAATTGGGTCTAGAACCAATGCGGCGAATCCGCAATGACGGGTGCTAGTGGGGTGGTCCCTTCGATCAAAAGTGATCGGGTAGGAAGACCATGGGTTGAACTTTGGGGCGACTGGCTCCATCGCGTATACGCCCCTTAGCGCACGCTTCCGCTCCCTCTTGGGGACGTGGGTTGCGTATATCATGTTCACCGTCCGCACTTGTGGGGGAAAACCTTTCTGTCCACTGTTGTTCGGCGGTCGGGGCTCCTCCTCGTCATCGCTATGCAGCCCCTTGTCTCTACTTTCGACATTTAACTTGCTTGCCTGCTTGAACACCCAACAATCTTTGTTGGTGCGATTGGCTGGTTTTTCGGGGGTGCCATGTATCTGGCATGAGCGGTCGAGTATTCGGTCCAAACTGGATGGGCCCGGAGTATTTCTTTTGAATGACTTTTTCCGCTGACCGGGTTTAGAGCCTTTGAATCCGGCATTAACTGCCGTATCCTCAGCATTGTCGCCGTTAATGCGGCGCTTTTGCTTGTTGCGACGCGACCTGCCACTACTGTCCTTGGTATCCGAATTACCAGGGCTCTTGGTCATGTTATTGCTGCAAGCTAGCCAGCTGTCTTCTTCCGCGCAAAAGCGGGTCATAAGTGTCGTGAGGGCTGCCATAGATTTCAGCTTTTCCTGTCCTAGGTGCCGTGCAAGCCACTCGTCGCGGGTGTTATGCTTGAAGGTTGCTAGGGCCTCTATGTCCGGACAGTCGACAATTTGATTTTTCTTGGTTAGGAACCGTGTCCAGAATTGTCTGGCCGATTCCTCTGGCTGCTGAATTATGTGGCTTAGGTCATCGGCATCTGGTGGTCGCACATAAGTGCCCTGGAAATTGTCGAGGAATGCGGCTTCCAGGACCTCCCAACAACCAATTGATTCTGCTGGCAAGCTATTAAGCCAATGCCGAGCTGGTCCTTTAAGCTTGAGTGGTAGGTATTTGATGGCGTGTAGGTCATCACCGCGGGCCATGTGGATATGAAGGAGATAGTCCTCGATCCATACCGCAGGATCTGTTGTGCCATCGTATGATTCGATGTTCACGGGTTTGAAACCCTCAGGGATTTGATGATCCATTACTTCATCTGTGAAGCATAGTGGGTGTGCGGCACCTCTGTATTGGGCTACATAACGACGCAGCTCAAATGAGCTTTGTCTACTGTGTTCGGCCTGGCCGGATTTACTGTATCCAGCGTGACGAGTACCGTCTTGTGACATGGGGCGCCCATGTGATCCGTAGATCGATCTTGTTTGCCTTGCCTTGTCCTCCAATATATCTCGCAGGTCTGGCGCATTTTCCCATGCCTTGGAGTTTTTGAGCGACGCCGGGGTGCGACTTGAGTGGAGGGCCGAGAGGCCTCTCTGTCGCGGCCATGGGGTGGCCGGTCGGCCGCATCATGCGCTGGTGATCTAGGTTTAAGTGCTTCCTCCTCTAATTGGGGTAGCAACCTGCGCTTTGGGTAGCTCTTGGAGGGGCGTTCGAGTTCATACTCTTCGGCCGCAAGGACTTCAGTCCATCTGTCGGCTAGCAAATCTTGATCAGCTCTAAGCTGTTGCTGTTTTTTCTTGAGGCTGCTCTCCGTGGCCATAAGCCTGCGTTTTAAACGCTCTTGTTCGATGGGATCCTCCGGCATGACGAATTCGTCGTCGTCGAGGCTTGCCTCGTCTTCGGAGGGAGGCATATAATTATCGTCCTCGACCTCTCTGTCTGCCGCTTTCTCATGAGGGCTGGCTTCTCTATCCTCCTGTGCTGAATTTTGCTGGAGGTGGTTGTCTTCGGCACTGTCCGGGGTGTTATTATCTCCCGTGCCGGAATCACCGTTTTTGTTTTGGCGGGATTTAGAGCGGCGCTGTTGATGCCGGCGCTTAGGCTGCTTCTTGGAGGGGTCATCCTTCGATGTTCCATCGCCATTGCCTTCTTTTGGGGTGTCCACCATGTATATATCATACGACGAGGTGGCTTTCCAGTGCCCTATAGGCGCTAGTTCTTGATCGTCTCCTGCATCGGCGTCCATACCGTTGATGTCTTCGGAGTCGAAGTCGAGCATGTCGGTTAAATCATCGACAGTGGCCACGAAGTGGGTGGTGGGTGGGCTTTGAATTTCTTCATCATCCGCATCCCAACCTTGTTGACCATAGTCCGGCCAGGGCTCTCCTGATAAAGAGAGAGACTTTAGTGAATTCAGAATATCGCCGAAGGGCGAGTGCTGAAAGATGTCCGCGGCGGTGAACTCCATGATCGGCGCCCAATCGGATTCGATCAGTAAGGGCGCGGAGGGCTTGGAGTCTGGAGAGGAGTCCGGCTCCTTGGAGTCACGGACTTCACAGAGAATAGGGCTGGTGTTCGGCTCGATCGCCGTAGAGATTGCAGCCCCCGAGGCGGTGTCCAACCACCCATCCTCGATTGGCACAGTTGGCTCCGAATTAAGGGTCGGAGCTGATGTGGGTGCGGCCTCCAGGGCACTGTTCGGCGGCAGAGCTAGATCATGCCCGTCGTGATAGTGCGGCGCGCTCGGCTGTGGGTCGAATCCGTCGAAGATCAAGTCTCCGTGGATGTCGGCCGTGTAGTTCAAACTTCCAAATCTAACCTGATGGCCAGGGGCGTAGCTTTCAATCTACTCCAGATGACCAAGCGAATTGGCCCGCAGTGCAAAGCCGCCGAGTACGAAGATCTGCCTGCGGAGAAAAGTCTCACCCTGGATCGCATCGCTGTTGATGATCGGATAAGCCATCGGGCCTAAAAGCGACGACACAGAGGAACTCTCAATGAAAGCACCAATGTCGGTGTCAAAACCGGCGGATCTCGGGTAGGGGGTCCCGAACTGTGCGTCTAGGCGGATGGTAACAGGAGGCAGGGGACACGATGTTTTACCCAGGTTCGGGCCCTCTTGATGGAGGTAAAACCCTACGTCCTGCTTGATTAATATTGATGATATGGGTAGTACAAGAGTAGATCTACCACGAGACCAGAGAGGCTAAACCCTAAAAGCTAGCCTATGGTATGATTGTTGTTCGTCCTATGGACTAAAACTCTCCGGTTTATATAGACACCGGAGAGGGCTAGGGTTACACAGAGTCGGTTACAATGGTAGGAGATCTACATATCCATATCGCCAAGCTTGCCTTCCACCCCAAGGAAAGTCCCTTCCGGACACGGGACGAAGTCCTCAATCTCGTATCTTCATAGTCCAGGAGTCCGACCGAAGGTATAGTCCGGCCATCCGGACACCCCCTAATCCAGGACTCCCTCAGGGACCTTTTTTTTGCAGTGAACTTCGAGCTTTATTAAACAAAAATGTTTGTCGGGCAGTCAGCCATAAGGCTGCTAACCAGAAAATTAGGAGTTTCAGAGATCCAGCTCTCGGTTACAGACACATTACATGCCCGCTGCGCACAGAGGTGCGCTGGACCGTTAGCTGACCTGCTTACATGATTTATTATAAAAGAATCAAAACTAGCAGCAAGCTCCTCAATTTCGTAGAAGACTGGTGCCACAACAGAGCGACTGTTGAGGCGAGTGTTCCAGAGATTAACGATCTCTAGACAGTCGGTTTCCATCATCACCTGAGCATAGCCCCGTAGATTTGCAAAGATAACTCCATCCCGCAAAGCTAGTGCCTCAGCGATCATCGGGTCGGTGACCCCATGCAGGGGTTTACTCCATGCACCTAAAAGTGCGTTTTTTGAGCGAGCAACTCCTCCCGCTCCGCTCATCTCAGCCGAATGCCGAACGGTGACATCGGTATTGATTTTTACTTGGCCCAGTTCTGGTGGCCTCCAGCCATGTCCCGGCAATAGAGATGTCTGCTGCTTGGGGACGTCGAGTAAGGCCAGAGCTTCTCTGGTGAGTCTGATAGAGATCACTGGATCATACTTTTCGTCGTCATGAGTCCACCTGTTGCGGGAGCTCCAAATAGACCACATGATAGTGATTATTGTTGCTTGCTCCTTTCCATTGAACATTGGGCCACATAAAATGTCACTTGCCCAAGAGGATGGATGAAGCCTTGGCAGCTTAATATCTAAAACCAGCCTCGCTTCTTCCCAGAACTATCGAGCGTGTGAGCAGTGTATCAATGCATGCTCGAGATCTTCCTCTTTAGCTTGACAAACTTTGCATAAACTGACATCTCTGATATGTCTGTGATGCAGCGTTTTCTCATCAGGTAGAATGCCTCGAAGGACTCGCCACCAGAAAACACGCACTTTTGGGACAACTTTGAGAGCCCATAGCGATTTCCATAGATGTGATTGGTCTACTGAAGCTCCTATAGCCTGCCCTTCACCTAGAGCTAACTGCTCGTTGCGGTTCATAAGAGCTCGGTACGCTGTTTTCACACTGTAGATGCGTGATTTCTCAAACACCCATGCTAGAAAATCTTCACCACCTCCTCGCCGTAATGGAATATTCAGTATGGCTTCAGCATCTGGTGTGATGAAGGTTTCCCGTACCAACTCCCTCTTCCAGGTCCAGTTGGCTGTATCGATCAGATCGCTAACCCATTCCACATTGGTATTAGGAGGTTTTAGCAACGGGGTTCTGGGAGTTGTGGTGTGTATCCACTTGTCTGTCCAAGCGTTGATGGTGGTGCCGTCTCCCATATGCTGGACTAAGCCCGTACTGAGAGCCTCGTGCCCAGCCACTATGGCACGCCAAATTGCCGAGGCAGAATGGGGAACATTGGCCTGCATGAAATCAGTGTCTGGGAAGTATCTCCCCTTCAAAACTCTAGCACAAAGGGAGTTCGGATTTGTCATGAATCTCCAGCCATGCTTTCCCAGTAGTGCTAAGTTAAAGAGGTGGTAGTCTCTGAAGCCCATACCACCTTTGCATTTAGGAACTGTAAGTCCTTTCCATGATATCCAGTGAAGAGATCTACGATCTATAGAACTACTCCACCAATATTTGGCCATACTGGACGTCAAACTTTTACATACTTTCTTTGTCAATAAGAAACAACTCATGCTGAACGTGGGTATTGCCTGCACTATGGACTTCAACAAAGTTTCTCTTCCTGCACATGCAAAAAGACGTTCAGAGCAGCCCTGCATTTTGCCTTTTGATCGATCCCCAATATGCTCAAAGGTGCCGCTTGTGATCTTTCCAACAGCTGTTGGGAGTCCAAGATATCTCTCGCTGAAGGTTTCAGCATGCACTCCAAGAATCCCTTTCAAAGCTTGCCTGGATGTTTGTGAGGTATTCGGGCTGAAATATATTGCACTTTTGTCCTGATTTACGCACTGGCCCGATGCTTCCCCATAGATCCGCAAAATTTGGTTAAGTCCCTCTGCACTGGCTGCATTTGTGTTGATGAAGATTAAACAATCATCCACAAACAGTAGATGACTAACCCAGGGCGACCAAAAGCTCACTCTTACACCCCTGTCAATGGCGGCACCATAAAATTTCAGAAGAGATGAAAGGCCTTCTTGTTGGAAATATGCCCTAGAGGCAATAATAAATTGATTATTATTATATTTCCTTGTTCATGATAATCGTTTATTATTCATGCTAGAATTGTATTGATAGGAAACTCAGATACATGTGTGGATACATAGACAACACCATGTCCCTAGTAAGCCTCTAGTTGACTAGCTCGTTGATCGATAGATGGTTACGGTTTCCTGACCATGGACATTGGATGTCGTTGATAACGGGATCACATCATTGGGAGAATGATGTGATGGACAAGACCCAATCCTAAGCCTAGCACAAAGATCGTGTAGTTCGTATGCTAAAGCTTTTCTAATGTGAAGTATCATTTCCTTAGACCATGAGATTGTGCAACTCCCGGATACCGTAGGAATACTTTGGGTGTGCCAAACATCACAACGTAACTGGGTGGCTATAAAGGTACACTACAGGTATCTCCGAAAGTGTCTGTTGGGTTGGCACGAATCGAGACTGGGATTTGTCACTCAGTGTAAACGGAGAGGTATCTCTGGGCCCACTCGGTAGGACATCATCATAATGTGCACAATGTGATCAAGGAGTTGATCATGGGATGATGTGTTACGGAACGAGTAAAAGAGACTTGCCGGTAACGAGATTGAACAAGGTATCGGGATACGGACGATCGAATCTCGGGCAAGTACAATACCGATAGACAAAGGGAATTATATGCGGGATTGATCGAATCCTCGACATCGTGGTTCATCCAATGAGATCATCGTGGAACATGTGGGAACCAACATGGGTATCCAGATCCCGCTGTTGGTTATTGACCGGAGAACGTCTCGGTCATGTCTGCATGGTTCCCGAACCCGTAGGGTCTACACACTTAAGGTTCGATGACGCTAGGGTTATAGGGAATAGATATACGTGGTTACCGAATGTTGTTCGGAGTCCCGGATGAGATCCCGGACCTCACGAGTAGTTCCAAAATGGTCCGGAGGTAAATATTTATATATGGGAAGTCCTGTTTTGGTCGCCGGAAAAGTTTTGGGGTTTATCGGTAACGTACCGGGACCACCGGGAGGGTCCCGGGGATCCACCAAGTGGGGCCACCAGCCCTGGAGAGCTGCATGGTCCAAGTGTGGGAGGGGACCAGCCCCAGGTGGGCTGGTGCGCCCCCCACCAAGGCCCAAGGCGCAAGGGAGAGGGAAAGGGGGCAAACCCTAGGGCACATGGGCCCTAAGGCCCACCCCAGGTGCGCCTCCCCTCTCTCCCCCCTTGGCCGCCCCCCTTGGATGGGATCTAGGCTGGCCGCCACCCCTAGGGGTGGAAACCCTAGGTGGGGCACAGCCCCTTCCCTTCCCCTATATATACTTGAGGTTTGGGCTGCCCATCACACATGAATTCTTCCCCTGTTGGTGCAGCCCTACACCTCTTCTTCCTCGTCTCTTGCGATGCTTGGTGAAGCCCTGCTGGAGTACCACACTCCTCCACCACCACCACGCCGTTGTGCTGCTGCTGGATGGAGTCTTCCTCCCCTCCCCTCCCCCTATATATACTTGAGGTTTTGGGCTGCCAAGACACGATTCCTCTCCTTCTTGGCGCAGCCCTACCCTCTCCCTCCTCGTCTCTTGCGATGCTTGGTGAAGCCCTGCTGGAGTACCATGCTCCTCCACCATCACCACGCCGTTGTGCTGCTGCTAGATGGAGTCTTCCTCAACCTCTCCCTCTCTCCTTGCTGTATCAAGGCATGGGAGACGTCGTCGGGCTATACGTGTGTTGAACGCGGAGGTGCCGTCTGTTCGGCACTAGGATCTCCGGTGATTTGGATCACGACGAGTACGACTCCTTCAACCCCGTTCTCTTGAACGCTTCCGCTTAGCGATCTACAAGGGTTATGTAGATGCACTCTTCCTTTCCCCTCGTTGCTGGTTTCTTCCATAGATAGATCTTGGTGACACGTAGAATTTTTTTGAATTTCTGCTACGTTCCCACCCAGTGGCATCAAGAGCTAGGTCTATGCGTAGTTTCTATGCACGAGTAGAACACAAAGTAGTTGTGGGCGTTGATTTTGTTCAATATGCTTACTGTTACTAGTCCAATCTTGATTCGGCGGCATTGTGGGATGAAGCGGCCCGGACGACCTTACACGTACTCTTACGTGAGAATGGTTCCACGACTGACATGCACTAGTTGCATAAGGTGGCTAGCGGGTGTCTGTCTCTCCCACTTTAGTCGGATCGGATTCGATGAAAAGGGTCCTTATGAAGGGTAAATAGCAATTGGCATATCACGTTGTGGTTTTTGCGTAGGTAAGAAACGTTCTTGCTAGAAACCCATAGCAGCCACGTAAAACATGCAAACAACAATTAGAGGACGTCTAACTTGTTTTTGCAGGGTATGCTATGTGATGTGATATGGCCAAAGAATTGTGATGATGATATGTGATGTATGAGATTGATCATGTTCTTGTAATAGGAATCACGACTTGCATGTCGATGAGTATGACAACCGGCAGGAGCCATAGGAGTTGTCTTTATTTATTGTATGACCTGCGTGTCATTGAACAACGCCATGTAATTACTTTACTTTATTGCTAACCGGTAGCCATAGTAGTAGAAGTAATAGTTGGCGAGAACTTCATGGAGACACGATGATGGAGTCATGATGATGGAGATCATGGTGTCATGCCGGTGACAAGATGATCATGGAGCCCCAAGATGGAGATCAAAGGAGCTATATGATATTGGCCATATCATGTCACTATTATTTGATTGCATGTGATGTTTATCATGTTTATACATCTTATGTGCTTAGAACGACGGGAGTAAATAAAATGATCCCTCATTAAAATTTCAATAAAGTGTTCCCCCTAACTGTGCACCGTTGAGAAAGTTCATTGTTTCGAAGCACCACGTGATGATCGGGTGTGATAGATTCTTACGTTCGAATACAACGGGTGTAAGACAGATTTACACACGCGAAACACTTAGGTTGACTTGACGAGCCTAGCATGTACAGACATGGCCTCGGAACACAAGAGACCGAAAGGTCGAGCATGAGTCGTATGGTAGATACGATAACATGAAGATGTTCACCGATGATGACTAGTCCGTCTCACGTGATGATCGGACACGGCCTTGTAGTTGACTCAGATCATGTAATCACTTAGATGGACTAGAGGGATGTTTATTTTGAGTGGGAGTTCATAAGATGAACTCAATTTATCTGAACATAGGTCAAAGATCTTTCGCAAATTATGTCGTAGCTCGCGCTTCAGTTCTACTGTTTAGATATGTTCCCTAGAGAAATTTTAGTTGAAAGTTGATAGTAGCAATTAATGCCGGACTAGCGTTCCGTAAACTGCAGGATTGTCCTCAATTGCTTCATAGAAGGCTTTATTGTCCTTATGCACCGCTCAGTGTGCTGAACCTCGAACGTCGTCTGTGGATGTTGCGAAACATCTGACATACACATTTTGATACTACATGATAGTTCAGTTAAACGGTTTAGAGTTGAAGGCACCGAAAGACGTTTTGAAACCGTCCGAAACATTATTGAGATGTTTCGAGGGCTGAAATTGGGATTTTCAGGCTCGTGCCCGTCAAGAGGTATAAGACCTCCGACGATTTTCTTAGCCTGCAAACTAAGGAAGAAAAGCTCAACTGTTGAGCTTGTGCTCAGATTGTCTGAGTACAACAATCATTTGATTCGAGTGGGAGTTAGATCTTCCAGATGATAGTGATGTTTCTCCGAAGTCATTGCACCAAGCTGCTAGAGCTTCGTGATGAACTATAACATATCAGGGATAGATATGATGATCCTTGAAATATTCGCGATGTTTGACACCGCGAAAGTAGAAATCAAGAAGGAGCATCAATTGTTGATGGTTAGTGAAACCACTAGTTTCAAGAAGGGCAAGGGTAGGAAAGGATACTTCATGAAACGGCAAATCAGCTGCTGCTCTAATGAAGAAACCCAAAGTTGAACCCAAACCCGAGACTAAGTGCTTCTGTAATAAGGGGAACAGCCACTGGAGCAGAATTACCCTAGATACTTGGTAGATGAGAAGGCTGGCAAGGTCAGGTAGAAGTATATTGGATATACATTGTGTTAATGTGTACTTTACTAGTACTCCTAGTAGCACCAGGGTATTAGATACCGGTTCGGTTGCTAAGTGTTAGTAACTCGAAATAAAAGCTACGGAATAAACGGAGACTAGCTAAAGGTGAGATGACGATATGTGTTGGAAGTATTTCCAAGGTTGATCAAATATCGTACGCTCCCTCTACCATCAAGATTGGTGTTTGCGTTGAGCATAGACATGATTGGATTATGTCTATCGCAATACGGTTATTCATTTAAGGAGAATAATGGTTACTCTGTTTATTTGAATAATACCTTCAATGGTCTTGACCTAAAATGAATGGTTTATTGAATCTCGATCGTAGTGATACACATGTTCATGCCAAAAGATATAAGATAGTAATGATAGTACCACCTACTTGTGGCACTGCCACGTAGTCATATCGGTATAAAACGCATGAAGAAGCTCCATGTTGATGGATCTTTGGGCTCACTCGTTTTTGAAAAGTTGAGACATGCGAACCATGTCTATTGGTGTATATGCATGAAGAAACTCCATGCAAATGGACTGTTTGGACTCACTTGATTTTGAATCACTTGAGACATGCAAATCATACCACATGGGCAAGATGACTGAAAGGCCTCGTTTTCAGTAAGATGGAACAAGAAAGCAACTTGTTGGAAGTAATACATTTTGATGTGTGCAGTCCAATGAGTGCTGAGGCATGTAGTGGATATCGTTGCGGCCCAACCCTGGCCGCCTCTCCTCTTCTTCCACTAAGGCCCATTAAGGCCCATGTACCTCCCGGGGGGTTCCGGTAACCTCCTGGTACTCCGGTAAAATCCCGATTTCACCCGGAACACTTCCGATATCCAAATATAGGCTTCCAATATATCAATCTTTATGTCTCGACCATTTCGAGACTCCTCGTCATGTCCGTGATCACATCCGGGACTCCGAACAAACTTCGGTACATCAAAATGCATAAACTCATAATATAACTGTCATCGTAACCTTAAGCGTGCGGACCCTACGGGTTCGAGAACAATGTAGACATGACCGAGACACGTCTCCGGTCAATAACCAATAGCGGAACCTGGATGCTCATATTGGCTCCTACATATTCTACGAAGATCTTTATCGGTCAGACCGCGTAACAACATACGTTGTTCCCTTCGTCATCGGTATGTTACTTGCCCGAGATTCGATTGTCGGTATTCCAATACCTGGTTCAATCTCGTTACCAGCAAGTCTCTTTACTCGTTCTGTAATACATCATCCCGCAACTAACTCATTAGTTACAATGCTTGCAAGGCTTAAGTGATGTGCATTACCGAGAGGGCCCAGAGATACCTCTCTGACAATCGGAGTGACAAATCCTAATCTCGAAATACGCCAACCCAACATGTACCTTTGGAGACACCTGTAGAGCTCCTTTATAATCACCCAGTTACGTTGTGACGTTTGGTAGCACACAAAGTGTTCCTCTGGTAAACGGGAGTTGCATAATCTCATAGTCATAGGAACATGTATAAGTCATGAAGAAAGCAATAGCAACATACTAAACGATCGGGTGCTAAGCTAATGGAATGGGTCATGTCAATCAGATCATTCACTTAATGATGTGATCCCGTTAATCAAATAACAACTCCTTGTTCATGGTTAGGAAACATAACCATCTTTGATTAACGAGCTAGTCAAGTAGAGGAATACTAGTGACACTTTGGTTGTCTATGTATTCACACATGTATTATGTTTCCGGTTAATACAATTCTAGCATGAATAATAAACATTTATCATGATTTAAGGAAATAAATAATAACTTTATTATTGCCTCTAGGGCATATTTCCTTCAGCCGCCCCCCTGGGGAGGGAACCCTAGAAGGGGGCGCAACCCCTCCCCTCCCCCTATATATACTTGAGGTATTGGGGGCTGTCGAACACATGATTTGATCTCCCTCTTGGCGCAGCCCTACCTCTCTCCCTCCTTGTATCTCGTAGTGCTTGGCGAAGCCCTACTGGAGTCCCGTGCTCCTCCACCATCACCACGCCGTCGTGCTGCTGCTGGACGGAGTCTTCCCCAACCTCTCCCTCTCTCCTTGCTGGATCAAGGCATGGGAGACGTCACCGGACTGCACGTGTGTTGAACGCGGAGGCGCCGTTGTTCGGCGCTTAGATCGGAATCGACCGCGATCTGAATCGCCACGAGTACGACTACCTCATCCGCCTTCTTGCAACGCTTCCGCTTAGCGATCTACAAGGGTATGTAGATGCACTCCCCTTCCCCTCGTTGCTAGATTACTCCATAGATTGATCTTGGTGATGCGTAGAAAATTATAAATTTCTGCTACGATCCCCAACAGTGGCATCATGAGCCAGGTCTATGCGTAGTTTCTATGCACGAGTAGAACACAAGTTGTTGTGGGCGTTGATTTTGTCAATTTACTTGCCGTTACTAGTCTTATCTTGATTCGGCGGCATCGTGGGATGAATCGGCCGGACCGACCTTACACGTACTCTTACGTGAGACAGGTTCCACCGACTGACATGCACTTGCTGCATAAGGTGGCTGGCGGGTGTCTGTCTCTCCCACTTTAGTCGGATCGGATTCGATGAAAAGGGTCCTTATGAAGGGTAAATAGAAATTGGCATATCACGTTGTGGTTTGGCATAGGTAAGAAACGTTCTTGCTAAGAAACCTATAATAGCCACGTAAAAATTTGCAACAACAATTAGAGGACGTCTAACTTGTTTTTGCAGCATATGTCGTGTGATGTGATATGGCCAAAAGGATGTGATGAATGATATATGTGATGTATGAGATTGATCATGTTCTTGTAATAGGAATCACAACTTGCATGTCGATGAGTATGACAACCGGCAGGAGCCATAGGAGTTGTCTTAATTTATTTATGACCTACGTATCAACATAAACGTCATGTAATTACTTTACTTTATTACTAAACCGTTAGCCATAATAGTTGAAGTAATAGATGAAGAGACAACTTCATGAAGACACGATGATGGAGATCATGGTGTCATGCCGGTGAGGATGATGATCATGGCGCCCCGAAGATGGAGATCAAAAGGAGCAAAATGATATTGGCCATATCATGTCACTATTTGATTGCATGTGATGTTTATCATGTTTTACATCTTATTTGCTTAGAACGACGGTAGCTTAAATAAGATGATCCCTTGCAATAATTTCAAGAAAGTGTTCCCCCTAACTGTGCATCGTTGCAAAGGTTTGTTGTTTCGAAGCACCACGTGATGATCGGGTGTGATAGATTCTAACGTTCGAATACAATGGGTGTAAGCCAGATTTACACACGCAATACACTTAGGTTGACTTGACGAGCCTAGCATATACAGACATGGCCTCGGAACACGGAAGACCGAAAGATCGAACATGAGTCGTATAGAAGATACGATCAACATGAAGATGTTCACCGATGATGACTAGTCCGTCTCACGTGATGATCGGACACGGCCTAGTTGACTCGGATCATGTATCACTTAGATGACTAGAGGGATGCCTATCTGAGTGGGAGTTCATTAAATAGTTAGATAAACTTAATTATCATGAACAAAGTCAAAAGGATTTTGCAAATTATGTCGTAGCTTACGCTTTAGTTCTACTGTTTTAGATATGTTCCTAGAGAAAATTTAGTTGAGAGTTGACAGTAGCAATTATGCGGACTGAGTCTGTGAACTGAGGATTGTCCTCATTGCTGCACAGAAGGGCTATGTCCTTAATGCACCGCTCATTGTGTTGAACCTCGAGCGTCGTCTGTAGATGTTGGGAAACATCTGACATACACGTTTTGATGACTACGTGATAGTTCAGTATGTAATACTAACGGTTTAGAATTGTGGCACCAAAGATGTTTTGAAACGTCGCAGAACATATGAGATGTTCCAAAGACTGAAATTGGAATTTCAGACTAGTGCCCACATCAAGAGGTATGAGACCTCTGACAAGTTTCTTAAGCCTGCAAACTAAGGGAGAAAAACTCAATCGTTGAGCATGTGCTCAGATTGTCTGAGTACTGCAATCGCTTGAATCGAGTGGGAGTTAATCTTCCAGATGAGATAGTGATGGTTCTCCATAGTCACTGCCACCAAGCTATTGGAGCTTCGTGATGAACTATAACATATCAGGGATAGACATGATGATCCTTGAGCAACTCGCGATGTTTGACACCGCGAAAGTAGAAATCAAGTAGGAGCATCAATTTTTGATGGTTAAACCACTAGTTTCAAGAAGGGCAAGGGAAAGAAGGGATACTTCATGAGACGGCAAATCAGTTGCTGCTCTAGTGAAGAAACCCAAGGTTGAACCAAACCCGAGACTAAGTGCTTCTATAATGAGGGGAACGGTCACTGAAGCAGAACTACCCTAGATACTTGGTAGATGAGAGGGCTGGCAAGGTCGACAGAAGTATTTTGGATATACATCATATTATTGTGTAATTTACTAGTACTCCTAGCAGCACCAGGGTAATAAATACCGGTTCGGTTGCTAAGCGTTAGTAACTCGAAATAAAAGGCCGCGGAGACTAGCTAAAGGTGAGATGACGATATGTGTTGGAAGTGTTTCCAAGGTTGATGTGATCAAACATCGCACACTCCCTCTACCATCGGGATTGGTGTTAAACCGAAATAATTGTTATTTGGTGTTTGCGTTGAGCATAGACATGATTGGATTATGTTTATCGCCACACGGTTATTCATTTAAGGAGAATAATGGTTACTCTATTTATTTGAATAATACCTTCAATGGTCTTGCACCTAAAATGAATGGTTTATTGAATCTCGATCGTAGTGATACACATGTTCATGCCAAAAGATATAAGA
This sequence comes from Triticum urartu, assembly GCF_003073215.2. NCBI lineage: Eukaryota > Viridiplantae > Streptophyta > Magnoliopsida > Poales > Poaceae > Triticum > Triticum urartu. The sequence continues at coordinate 471,927,397 of NC_053028.1, forward strand.
TAGTAATGATAGTACCACATACTTGTGGCACTGCCATTTGAGCCATGTTGGTATAAAACACATGAAGAAGCTCCATGTTGATGGATCTTTGGACTCACTCGTTTTGAAAAGATTGAGACATGCGAACCATGTCTATTGGTAGATATGCATGAAGAAACTCCATGCAGATGGATCGTTTGGACTCACTTGATTTTGAATCACTTGAGACATGCAAATCATACCACATGGGCAAGATGACTGAAAGGCCTCGTTTTCAGTAAGGTGGAACAAGAAAGCAACTTGTTGGAAGTAATACATTTTAATGTGTGCAGTCCAATGAGTGCTGAGGCACGCGGTGGATATCGTTATGTTCTTACTTCACAGATGATTTGAGTAGATGCTGAGTATATTTACTTGATGAAACACAAGTCTGAATTATTGAAAGTTTTAAGTAATTTCAGAGTGAAGTTGAAGATCGTCGTGACAAGATGATAAAATGTCTATGATATGATCATAGAGATGAATATCTGAGTTATGAGTTTGGCACACAATTAAGACATTGTGGAAATTGTTTCACAACTAATACCGCCTGGACCACCATAGTGTGATGGTGTGTCCGAACATCACAACTGCACCCTATTGGATATGGTGCATGCCATGATGTCTCTTATCAAACTACCACTATCATTTATGGGTTAGGCATTAGAGACAACCGCACTCACTTTAAATAGGGCACCACACAATTCCGTTGAGACGACACTGTATGAACTATGGTTTAGAGAAACCTAAGCTGTCGTTTCTTAAAAGTTTGGGGCTGTGATGCTTATGTGAAAAAGTTTCAGGCTGATAAGCTCGAACCCAAAGTGGATAAATGCATCTTCATAGAATACCCAAAAATAGTTGGGTATACCTCCTATTTCAGATCCGGAAGCAAAAGTGATTGTTTATAGAAACGGGTCCTTTCTCGAGGAAAAGTTTCTCTCGAAAGAATTGAGTGGGAGGATGGTGGAGACTTAATGAGGTTATTGAACCGTCACTTCAACTAGTGTGTAGCAGGGCACAGGAAGTTGTTCCTGTGGCACCTACGCCAATTTAAGTGGAAGCTTATGATAGTGATCATGAAACTTCGGATCAAGTCACTACCAAACCTCATAGGTCGACAAGGATGCATGCTACTTCGGAGTGGTACGTAATCCTGTCTTGGAAGTCATGTTTCTAGACAACAATGAACCTACGAGCTATGGAGAAGCGACGGTGGGCCCGGATTCCGACGAATGGCTCGAGGCCATAAAATCCGAGAGAGGATCCATGAATAAAAACAAAGTATAGACTTTGGAAGAACTACTTGATGGTCATAAGGCTGTTGGGTGCAGATGGATTTTAAAAGGAAGATGGACAATGATGGTAAATGTCATCATTAAGAAAGCTCGACTTGTCGTTAAGATGTTTTCCGACAAGTTCAAAGGAGTTGACTACGATGAGACTTTCTCACTCGTAGAGATGCTAAGAGTCTATTGGAATTATGTTAGCAGTTATTGCATTATTTATGAAATCTTGCAGATAGGATGTCAAAACATTGTTTCCTCGATGTTTTTCTTGAGGAAAGGTTGTATGCGATACAACCAGAAGGTTTTGTCAATCCTGAAAGATGCTAACAAGTATGCAAAGCTCCAGCAATCCTTCTAAGGACTGGAGTAAGCATCTCGGAATTGGAATGTACGCTTTGATGAGATGATCAAAGATTTTTGGGTTTATACAAAGTTTATGAGAAACCTGTATTTCCAAAGAAGTGGGTGGGAGCACTATAGAATTTTTGTTGAGTATATGTTGTTAACATATTGTTGATCAAAAATGATGTAGAATTTCTGGAAAGCATACAGGGTTATTTGAAAAGTGTTTTTCAATGGAAAACCTGGATTAAGCTACTTGAACATTGAGCATCAAGATCTATAAGGATAGATCAAAACGCTTAATAGTACTTTCGAATGAATACATACCGTGACAAGATTTTGAAGGAGTTCAAAATAGATCAGCAAAGAAGGAGTTCTTAGCTGTGCTACAAGGTGTGAATATTGAGTAAGACTCAAGACCTGACCACGGTAGAAGAGAGAGAAAGGACGAATGTCGTCCCCTATGCTTTATACGTAGGCTCTACAGTATGCTATGCTGTGTACCGCACCTGAAGTATGCCTTGCCATGAGTCAGTCAAGGGGTACAAGAGTGATCCAGGAATGGATCACACGACAGCGGTCGAACTTATCCTTAGTAACTAGTGGACTAAGGAATTTTCTGGATTATGGAGGTGGTAAAAGAGTTCGTCGTAAAGGGTTACGTTGATGCAAACTTTGACGCTAATCCGGATGACTCTGAGTAGTAAACCAGATTCGTATAGTAGAACAGTTATTTGGAATAGCTCCAAGTAGCGCGTGGTAGCAGGAATGGATCACACGACAGCGGTCGAACTTATCCTTAGTAACTAGTGGACTAAGGAATTTTCTGGATTATGGAGGTGGTAAAAGAGTTCGTCGTAAAGGGTTACGTTGATGCAAACTTTGACGCTAATACGGATGACTCTGAGTAGTAAACCAGATTCGTATAGTAGAACAGTTATTTGGAATAGCTCCAAGTAGCGCGTGGTAGCAGGAATGGATCACACGACAGCGGTCGAACTTATCCTTAGTAACTAGTGGACTAAGGAATTTTCTGGATTATGGAGGTGGTAAAAGAGTTCGTCGTAAAGGGTTACGTTGATGCAAACTTTGACGCTAATCCGGATGACTCTGAGTAGTAAACCAGATTCGTATAGTAGAACAGTTATTTGGAATAGCTCCAAGTAGCGCGTGGTAGCTGCATCTACAAGATGACATAGAGATTTGTAAGCACACATGGATCTGAAAGGTTCAGACTCATTGACTAATAAACCTCTCTCACAAGCAAGATATGAACAAACCCCATGGGTGTTGGATTCATTGCGATCACACAGTGATGTGAACTAGATTATTGACTCTAGTGCAAGTGGGAGACTGTTGGAAATATGCCCTAGAGGCAATAATAAAATGGTTATTATTGTATTTCCTTGTTCATGATAATTGTCTATTGTTCATGCTATAATTGTATTAACCGGAAACCGTAATACATGTGTGAATACATAGACCACAACATGTCCCTAGTAAGCCTCTAGTTGACTAGCTCGTTGATCAATAGATGGTCATGGTTTCCTGACCATGGACATTGGATGTCATTGATAACGGGATCACATCATTAGGAGAATGATGTGATGGACAAGACCCAATCCTAAGCCTAGCACAAGATCGTATAGTTCGTCTGCTAAAGCTTTTCTAATGTCAAGTATCATTTCCTTAGACCATGAGATTGTGCAACTCCTGGATACCGTAGGAATGCTTTGGGTGTACCAAACGTCACAACGTAACTGGGTGGCTATAAAGGCGCACTATGGGTATCTCCAAAAATGTATGTTGGGCTGGCACGAATCGAGACTGGGATTTGTCACTCTGTGTAAACGGAGAGGTATCTCTGGGCCCACTCGGTAGGACATCATCATAATGTGCACAATGTGACCAAGGAGTTGATCACGGAATGATGTGTTACGGAACGAGTAAAGAGACTTGTCGGTAACGAGATTGAACAAGGTATCGGGTTACCGACGATCGAATCTCGGGCAAGTACTATACCGGTAGACAAAGGGAATTGTATACGGGATTGATTGAATCCTTGACATCGTGGTTCATCCGATGAGATCATCGTGGAACATGTGGGAGCCAACATGAGTATCCAGATCCCGCTGTCCTTTATTGACCAGAGAGATGTCTCGGTCATGTCTGCATGATTCCCGAGCCCGTAGGGTCTACACACTTAAGGTTCGATGACGCTAGGGTTATAGGGAAAGTATGTACGCGGTTACCGAATGTTGTTCGGAGTCCTAGATGAGATCCCGGACGTCACGAGGAGTTCCGGAATGGTCCGGAGGTAAAAATTGATATATAGGAAGTGAGGATTTGGCCACCGGAAGTGTTCCAGGCATCACCGGTAATGTACCGGGACCACCGGAAGGGTCCGGGGGTCCACCGGGAGGGGCCACCAGCCCCGGAGGCCTACGTGGGCCAACAGTGGGAAGGGACCAGCCCCTAGGTGGACTGGGGTGCCTCCCACCAAGGCCCAAGGCGCCTCCAAGAGGGGAGGGGGCAAACCCTAGGGCAGATGGGCCCTAGGGCCCACTCTAGTGCGCCCCCCTCTCCCTCTCCCCTTTGGCCGCCACCCTAGATGGCATCTAGGGCTGCCGCCCCCCTGGGGAGGGAACCCTAGAAGGGGGCGCAACCCCTCCCCTCCCCCTATATATACTTGAGGTATTGGGGGCTGCCCAACACATGATTTGATCTCCCTTGGCGCAGCCCTACCTCTCTCCCTCCTCGTATCTCGTAGTGCTTGGCGAAGCCCTGCTGGAGTCCCGCGCTCCTCCACCATCACCACGCCGTCGTGCTGCTGCTGGATGGAGTCTTCCCCAACCTCTCCCTCTCTCCTTGCTGGATCAAGGCATGGGAGACGTCACCGGGCTACACATGTGTTGAACGTGGAGGCACCGTTGTTCGGCGCTTAGATCGGAATCGACCACGATCTGAATCGCCACGAGTACGACTACCTCATCCATGTTCTTGCAACGCTTCCTATTAGCAATCTACAAGGGTATGTAGATGCACTCCCCTTCCCCTCGTTGCTAGATTACTCCATAGATTGATCTTGGTGATGCGTAGAAAATTTTAAATTTCTGCTACGATCCCCAACAAGGGGAGCTCTGCAGCACGTTGATGTCATTGTGAGTTCCTGGCATACCAAAGAAGGAGTGCCAAATCCAGAGGTCCTGTGTGGCCACTACCTCAAGTACCACACTGCAATCGTCTTTGGCACCTTTGTACATCCCCTACCAAGCAAATGGACAATTCTTCCATTTCCAATGCATGTAATCGATGCTTCCAAGCATCCCAGGAAATCCTCTTTCTGCATTCTGTGCTAGGATCCGAGCAGTGTCTTCAGCATTGGGTGATCGCAAGTATTGCGGTCCAAACACTGCCACCACTTGTTGGGGAACGCGGTAATTTCAAAAAAAAAATCCTATGCACACGCAAGATCTATCTAGGTGATGCATAGCAATGAGAGGGGAGAGTGTTTTCCACATACCCTCGTAGACCATAAGAGGAACCGTTATGACAGCACGGTTGATGTAGTCGTACGTCTTCACGATCCGACAGATCCTAGCACCAAAAGTATGGAACCTCCGCGATCTGCACATGTTCATCACGGTGACGCCCCATGAACTCTAGATCCAGCTGAGTGTCGAGGGAGAGCTTCGTCAGCACGACGGCGTGATGACGGTGATGATGACGTTACCGATGCAGGGCTTCGCCTAAGCACTACAATGATATGACCGAGGTGAAAATCTGTGGAGGGAGGCACCGCACATGGCTAAACAATCAACTTGTGTGTTCTAGGCTGCCCCCTCCCTACGTATATAAAGGAGGGAGGGGGAGGCTAGCCGGCCCTCTCTAGGCGCGCCAAGGGGGGAGGAGTCCTCCTCCTAGTAGGAGTAGGACTCCCCCCTTTCCTAGTCCCACTAGGAATAGAAGGAAGAGGCAGAAGGAGAAAGGAAAGGGGGGCCGGCCCCTCACCCAATTCGGATTGGGCTTGGGGGGCGCCCCCTCCTAGGCTGCCTTCTCTTCTCTCCCACTAAGGCCCATTAAGGCCCATATACTCCCCGGGGGGTTTTGGTAACCCCCCGGTACTCCGGTAAATGCCCGAGCTCACCCGGAACCATTCCGATGTCCAAACATAGCCTTCTAATATATCGATCTTTATGTCTCGACCATTCCGAGACTCCTCGTCATGTCCGTGATCATATCCGGGACTCCGAACTACCTTCGGTACATCAAAAACCATAAATTCATAATACTGATCGTCACCGAACGTTAAGCGTGCGCACCCTGCGGGTTCGAGAACTATGTAGACATGATCGAGACTCATCTCCGGTCAATAACCAATAGCGGAACCTGGATGCTCATATTGGTTCCTACATATTCTACGAAGATCTTTATCGGTCAAACCGCATAACAACATACGTTGTTCCCTTTGTCATCGGTATGTTACTTGCCCGAGATTCGATCGTCGGTATCTCAATACCTAGTTCAATCTCGTTAACGGCAAGTCTCTTTACTCGTTCCTTAATGCAACATACCATAACTAACTCATTAGTCACATTGCTTGCAAGACTTATAGTGATGTGCATTACCGAGAGGGCCCAGAGATATCTCTCCGATACACGGAGTGACAAATCCTAATCTTGATCTATGCCAACTCAACAAACACCATTGGAGACACCTGTAGAGCATCTTTACAGTCACCCAACTACGTTGTGACGTTTGATAGCACACTAAGTGTTCCTTCGGTATTCGGGAGTTGCATAATCTCATAGTCATAGGAACATGTATAAGTTATGGAGAAAGTAATAGAAGTAAACTAAACAATCAAAGTGCTAAGCTAACGGATGGGTAAAGTTGATCACATCATTCTCTAATGATGTGATGCCGTTCATCAAACAACAACTCTTTGTCCATGGCTAGGAAACTTAACCATCTTTGATTAACGAGCTAGTCAAGTAGAGGCGTGGTGGCTCTAGAAACACTGCAACGCGTGCGTCTTCGACCAAGCCACTCCCTCGCTCTCTCTCATCTCCAACACCATCAAAGACGAGGCGCGCCTCTGGGCCAAGGCAGGTGCCATAGGGCTACTTAACATCATCCCCGGCGAGTAGTTGCTAGTATAGACACTTAGGGCTAAGCAGGCCCGTTGTTCTAGTTTGCTCCAACGCTCGTGCACCATGCCTACTGCGTACATGGCCCTGTATGCATTGTAATCTCATGCTACATTCTCCTTCAATCAATACAAAGATACGCAGCTTGCGTATCCGCGAAAAAAATAAACATTTATCATGATATAAGGAAATATAAATAACAACTTTATTATTGCCTCTAGGGCATATTTCCTTCAGTCTCCCACTTGCACTAGAGTCAATAATCTAGATTACATTGTAATGGTTTTAACACCCATGGAGTCTTGGTGCTGATCATGTTTTGCTCGTGACAGAGGCTTAGTCAATGGGTCTGCAACATTCAGATTCGTATGTATCTTGCAAATCTCTATGTCTCCCTTCTTGACTTGATCGCAGATGGAATTGAAGCGCCTCTTGATGTGCTTGGCTCTTGTGAAATCTAGATTCCTTTGGCAAGGCAATTGCACCAGTATTGTCACAAAAGATTTTCATTGGACCCGATGCACTAGGTATGACACCTAGATCGAATATGAACTCCTTCATCTACACTCTTTCATTTGCTGCTTCCGAAGCAGCTATGTATTCCGCTTTGCACGTAGATCCCGCGATGACGCTTTGCTTGGAACTGCACCAACTGACAGCTCCACCATTCAATAAAAATATGTATCCGGTTTGTGACTTAGAGTCATCCGGATCAGTGTCAAAGATTGCATCGATGTAACCGTTTATGACAAGCTCTTTGTCACCTCCATAAACGAGAAACATATCCTTAGTCCTTTTCAGGTATTTTAGGATGTTCTTGACCGCTGTCCAGTGATCCACTCCTGGATTACTTTGGTACCTCCCTGCTAAACTAATAGCAAGGCACACATCAGGTCTGGTACACAACATTGCATACATGATAGAACCTATGGCTGAAGCATAGGGAATGCCTTTCATTTTCTCTCTATCTTCTACAGTGGTCGGGGCATTGAGTCTGAATCAACTTTACACCTTGTAACACAGGCAAGAACACTTTCTTTGCTTGATCCATTTTGCACTTCTTCAAAACTTTATCAAGGTATGTGCTTTGTGAAAGTGCAATTAAGCGTCTTGATCTATCTCTATAGATCTTGATGCCCAATATATAAGCAGCTTCACCGAGGTCTTACATTGAAAAATTCTTATTCAAGTATCCTTTTATGCTATTTAGAAATTCAGTATCATTTCCGATTAGCAATATGTCATCCACATATAATACCAGAAATGCTACAGAGCTCCCACTCACTTTCTTATAAATACAGGCTTCTCCAAAAGTCTGTATAAAACCATATGCTTTGATCACACTATCAAAGTGTATATTCCAACTCCGAGAGGCTTGCACCAATCCATAAATGGATCGCTGGAGCTTACACACTTTGTTAGCACCTTTTGGATCAGCAAAACCTTCTGGTTACATCATATACAACTCTTCTTTAAGATATCCATTAAGGAATGCAGTTTTGACATCCATTTGCCAAATTTCATAATCATAAAATGTGGCAATTGCTAACATGATCCGGACGGACTTAAGCATCGCTACGGGTGAGAAGGTCTCATCGTAGTAAACTCCTTGAACTTGTCGAAAACCTTTTGCAACAAGTCAAGCTTTGTAGACAGTAACATTACCGTCAACGTCAGTCTTCTTCTTGAAGATCTATTTATTCTCTATGGCTTGCCGATCATCGGGCAAGTCAACCAAAGTCCACACTTTGTTCTCATACATGGATCCCATCTCAGATTTCATGGCCTCAAGCCATTTTGTGGAATCTGGGATCATCATCGCTTCCTCATAGTTCATAGGTTCGTCATGGTCAAGTAACATGACCTCCAGAACAGGATTACCATACCACTCTGGTGCGGATCTTACTCTGGTTGACCTACAAGGTTCGGTAGTAACTTGATCACAAGTTTCATGATCATCATCATTAGCTTCCTCACTTACTGGTGTTAGAATCACTGGAACTGATTTCTGCAATGAACTACTTTCCAATAAGGGAGCAGGTACAATTACCTCATCAAGTTCTACTTTCCTCCCACTCACTTCTTTCGAGAGAAACTCCTTCTCTAGAAAGGATCCATTCTTAGCAACGAATATCTTGCCTTCGGATCTATGATAGAAGGTGTACCCAATAGTCTCCTTTGGGTATCCTATGAAGACACATTTCTCCGATTTGGGTTCGAGCTTATTAGGTTGAAGCTTTTTCACATAAGCATCGCAGCCCCAAACTTTAAGAAACGACAACTTGGATTTCTTTGCCAAACCACAGTTCATAAGGTGTCGTCTCAACAGATTTCGATGGTGCCCTATTTAACATGAATGCAACCGTCTCTAAAGCATAACCCCAAAACGATAGCGGTAAATCAGTAAGAGACATCATAGATCGCACCATATATAATAAAGTGCGGTTACAACGTTCGGACACACCATTACGCTGTGGTGTTCCAGGTGACGTGAGTTGCGAAACTATCCCGCATTGTTTCAAATGAAGAACAAACTCATAACTCAAATATTCACCTGCACGATCAGATCGTAGAAATTTAATTTTCTTGTTACAATGATTTTCCACTTCACTCTGAAATTCTTTGAACTTTTCAAATGTTTCAGACTTATGTTTCATCAAGTAGATATACCCATATCTGCTCAAATCATCTGTGAAGGTAAGAAAATAACGATACCCGCCACGAGCATCAACACTCGTCGGACCACATATATCAGGATGTATTATTTCCAATAAGTCTGTTGCTCGTTCCATTGTTTCGGAGAACGGAGTCTTAGTCATCTTGCCCATGAGGCCTGGTTCGCAAGCATCAAGTGATTCCAAAAGTCCATCAGCATGGAGTTTCTTCATGCGCTTTACACCAATATGACCTAAATGGCAGTACCACAAAAAAGTTGCACTATCATTATTAAACTTATATATTTTGGCTTCAATACTATGAACATGTGTATCACTACTATCAAGATTTAGTAAAAAATAGACCACTCATCAAGGGTGCATGACCATAAAAGATATTACTCACATAAATAGAACAACCATTATTCTATGATTTAAATGAATAACCGTATCACATCAAACAAGATCCAGATATAATGTTCATGCTCAACGCTGGTACCAAATAACAATTATTTAGGTCTAAAACTAATCCTGAAGGTAGATGTAGAGGTAGCGTGCCGACGGCGATCACATCAACTTTGGAACCATTTCCCACGCGCATCGTCACCTCGTCCTTAGCCAATCTTCGCTTAATCCGTAGCCCCTATTTTGAGTTGCAAATATTAGCAACAAAACCAGTATCAAATACCCAGGCGCTACTGCAAGCATTAGTAAGGTACACATCAATAACATGTATATCAAATATACCTTTCAGTTTTCCATCCTTCTTATCCGCCAAATACTTGGGGCAGTTCCGTTTCCAGTGACCAGTCCCTTTGCAGTAGAAGCACTCAGTCTCAGGCTTAGGTCCAGACTTGGGCTTCTTCACTTGAGCAGCAACTTGCTTGTCGTTCTTCTTGAAGTTCCCCTTCTTCCCTTTACCCTTTTTCTTGAAACTGGTGGTCTTGTTGGCCATCAACACTTGATGCTCCTTTTTGATTTCTACCTCCGCAACCTTTAGCATTGCGAAGAGCTCGGGAATTGTCTTATCCATCCCTTGCATATTATAGTTCATCACGAAGCTTTTGTAGCTTGGTGGAAGTGATTTAAGAACTCTGTCAATGACACTATCATCAGGAAGATTAACTCCCAGCCGAGTCAAGTGGTTGTGGTACCCCGTCATTTTGAGTATATGTTCACTGACAAAACTATTCTCCTCCATTTTGCAGCTGTAGAACTTATTGGAGACTTCATATCTCTCAATCCGGGCATTTGCTTGAAATATTAACTTCAACTCCTGGAACATCTCATATGCTCCATGATGTTCAAAACATCGTTGAAGTCCCGGTTCTAAGCCGTAAAGCATGGCACACTGAACTATCGAGTAGTCATCAGCTTTGCTCTGCCAGACGTTCATAACATCTGGTGTTGCTCCTGCAGCAGGTTTGTCACCTAGCGGTGCTTCCAGGATGTAATTCTTCTGTGCAGAAATGAGGATAATCCTCAAGTTATGGACCCAGTCTGTGTAATTTCTACCATCACCTTTCAACTTAGCTTTCTCTAGGAACGCAATAAAATTCAACGGAACAACAGCACCGGCCATCTATCTACAACAACATAGACATGCAAGACACTATTAGGTACTAAGTTCATAATAAATTAAAGGTCAATTAATCAAATTACTAAAGAACTCCCACTTAGATAGACATCCCTCTTAATCATCTAAGTGATCACGTGATCCAAAATCAACTAAACCATGTCCGATCATCACGTGAGATGGAGTAGTTTTCAATGGTGAACATCACTATGTTGATCATATCTACTATATGATTCACGCTCGACCTTTCGGTCTCAGTGTTCCGAGGTCATATATGCATATGCTATGCTCGTCAAGTTTAACCCGAGTATTCTGCGTGTGCAAAACTGGCTTGCACCCGTTGTATGTGAACGCAGAGCTTATCACACCCGATCATCACGTGGTGTCTCGGCACGACGAACTGTAGCAACGGTGCATACTCAGGGTGAACACTTGTACCTTGAAATTTAGTGAGAGATCATCTTATAATGCTACCGCCGAACTGAGCAAAATAAGATGCATAAAGGATAAACATCACATGCAATCAATATAAGTGATATGATATGGCCATCATCATCTTGTGCCTTTGATCTCCATCTCCAAAGCACCGTCATGATCACCATCATCACCGGCTTGACACATTGTTCTCCATCGAAGGATCGTTGTCGTCTCGTCAACTATTGCTTCTATGACTATCGCTACCGCTTAGTGATAAAGTAAATCAATTACATGGTGATTGCATTTCATACAATAAAGCGACAACCATATGGCTCCTGCCAGTTGCCGATAACTCTGTTACAAAACGTGATCATCTCATACAGTAAAATTTAGCATCATGTCTTGACCATATCACATCACAACATGCCCTGCAAAAACAAGTTATATGTCCTCTACTTTGTTGTTGCAAGCTTTACGTGGCTGCTACGAGCTGAGCAAGAACCGTCCTTAGCTACGCATCAAAAACCACAACGCGGTATAGTGATTGCTTTTTGATCTTCAGAAAGAACCCTGTTCATTGAATTTGATTCAACTAAAGTTGAAGAAACTGACACCCACTAGCCACCTGTGTGCGAAGCACGTCGGTAGAACCAGTCTCGCGTAAGCGTACGCGTAATGTCGGTCTGAGCCGCTTCATCCAACAATACCGCTGAATCAAGAATCAACTAGTGACGGCAAGCAATATGTATATACACATGCCCACAACTCCTTTGTGCTCTACTCGTGCATATAAGATCTACGCATGAACCTGGCTCGGATGCCATTGTTGGGGAACGTAGTAATTTCAAAAAAAAATCCTATGCACATGCAAGATCTATCTAGGTGATGCATAGCAACGAGAGGGGAGAGTGTTTTCCATGTACCCTCGTAGACCGTAAGCGGAAGCGTTATGACAATGCGGTTGATGTAGTCGTACGTCTTCACGATCCGACCGGTCCTAGCACCGAAAGTACAGCACCTCCGCGATCTGCACACGTTCAGCTCGGTGATGTCCCACGAACTCTAGATCTAGCTGAGTGTCGAGGGAGGGCTTTGTTAGCACGATGGCGTGATGATGGTGATGATGACGTTACCGACGCAGGGCTTCGCCTAAGCACTACAACGCATATGACCGAGGTGGAAATCTGTGGAGGGGGCACTGAAGGAAATATGCCCTAGAGGCAATAATAAAGTTATTATTTATTTCCTTATATCATGATAAATGTCTATTATTCATGCTAGAATTGTATTAACCGGAAACATAATACATGTGTGAATACATAGACAAACAGAGTGTCACTAGTATGCCTCTATTTGACTAGCTCGTTGATCAAAGATGGTTATGTTTCCTAACCATAGACATGAGTTGTCATTTGATTAACGGGATCACATCATTAGGAGAATGATGTGATTGACTAGACCCATTCCGTTAGCTTAGCACATGATCGTTTAGTTTGTTGCTATTGCTTTCTTCATGACTTATACATGTTCCTATGACTATGAGATTATGCAACTCCCGTTTACAGGAGGAACACTTTGTGTGCCACCAAACGTCACAACGTAACTAGGTGATTATAAAGGTGCTCTACAGGTGTCTCCAAAGGTACTTGTTGGGTTGGCATATTTCGAGATTAGGATTTGTCACTCCGATTGTCGGAGAGGTATCTCTGGGCCCACTCGGTAATGCACATCACTATAAGCCTTGCAAGCATTGCAACTAATGAGTTAGTTGCGGGATGATGTATTACGGAACGAGTAAAGAGACTTGCCAGTAACGAGATTGAACTAGGTATTGAGATACCAACGATCGAATCTCGGGCAAGTAACATACCGATGACAAAGGGTACAACGTATGTTGTTATGCGGTCTGACCGATAAATATCTTCGTAGAATATGTAGGAGCCAATATGGGCATCCAGGTCCCGCTATTGGTTATTGACCAGAGAGGTGTCTCGGTCATGTCTACATAGTTCTCGAACCCGTAGGGTCCGCACGCTTAACGTTCGTTGACGATATAGTACTATATGAGTTATGTATGTTGATGACCGAATGTTGTTTGGAGTCCGGGATGAGATCACGGACATGACGAGGAACTCTGGAATGGTTCGGAGACAAAGTTTGATATATGGGATAGTAGTGTTTGATCTCCGGAAGGGTTCCAGAATTCACCGGAAGGGGTTCCGGATGTTTCCCGAAATGTTTGGGCACGAGAACACTTTATCTGGGCCAAAGGGGAAAGCCCACGAGGCTTTTGGAAAGTGAAAAAGGAAGTTTTGCGGAGACGAGAGGCTAGACGCCGGGAACCCTGGCGTCTAGCCCTGGAGTCCGAGAAGGACTCTTGCCTTTCGGGTGAAACCGACTTTGAGGAGGCTTTTACTCCAAGTTTCGATCCCAGAGCTCAACATATAAATAGAGGGGTAGGGCTAGCACCAAAGACACATCAAGAAACACCAAGCCATGTGCCGGCAACCCCGTCCCCTCTAGTTTATCCTCCATCATAGTTTTCTTAGTGCTTAGGTGAAGCCCTGCGGAGATTGTTCTTCACCAACACCGTCACCACACCGTCGTGCTGCCGGAACTCATCTACTACTTCGCCCCTCTTGCTGGATCGAGAAGGCGAGGACGTCACCGAGCCGAACGTGTGCAGAACTCGGAGGTGCCGTGCTTTCGGTACTTGGATCGGTCGAACGTGAAGACGTACGACTACATCAACCGCGTTGACATAACGCTTGCACGAACGGTCTACGAGGGTATGTAGACAACACTCTCCCCTCTCATTGCTATGCATCACCATGATCTTGCGTGTGCGTAGGAATTTATTTGAAATTACTACGTTCCCCAACAGTGGTATCAGAGCCTAGGTTTTATGCATTGATGTTGTGCACGAGTAGAACACAAGTGAGTTGTGGGCGATATAAGTCATACTGCTTACCAGCATGTCATACTTTGGTTCGGCGGTATTGTTGGATGAAGCGGCCCGGACCGACATTACGCGTACGCTTACGCGAGACTGGTTCTACCGACGTGCTTTGCACACAGGTGGCTGGCGGGTGTCAGTTTCTCCAACTTTAGTTGAACCACGTGTGGCTACGCCCGGTCCTTGCGAAGGTTTAAACAGCACCAACTTGACAAACTATCGTTGTGGTTTTGATGCGTAGGTAAGAACGATTCTTGCTTAAGCCCGTAGCAGCCACGTAAAACTTGCAACAACAAAGTAGAGGACGTCTAACTTGTTTTTGCAGGGCATGTTGTGATGTGATATGGTCAAGACATGATGCTAAATTTTATTGTATGAGATGATCATGTTTTGTAACCGAGTTATGGGCAACTGGCAGGAGCCATATGGTTGTCGCTTTATTGTATGCAATGCAATTGCGCTGTAATTATTTACTTTATCACTAAGCGGTAGCGATAGTCATGGAAGCATAAGATTGGCGAGACGACAATGATGCTACGATGGAGATCAAGACAGTGCTTCGGGGATGGAGATCACAAGCACAAGATGATGATGGCCATATCATATCACTTATATTGATTGCGTGTGATGTTTATATTTTATGCATCTTATCTTGCTTTGATTGATGGTAGCATTATAAGATGATCTCTCACTAAATTTCAATATAAAAGTGTTCTCCCTGAGTATGCACCGTTGCCAAAGTTCGTCGTGCCCAGACACCACGTGATGATTGTTGGAGAACGTAGTAATTTCAAAAAATTTCCTACGCACACGCAAGATCATGGTGATGCATAGCAACGAGAGGGGAGAGTGTGATCTACGTACCCTCGTAGACCGACAGCGGAAGCGTTATGACAACGCGGTTGATGTAGTCGTATGTCTTCACGGCCCGACCGATCAAGCACCGAAACTACGGCACCTCCGAGTTCTAGCACACGTTCAACTCGATGACGATCCCCGGACTCCGATCCAGCAAAGTGTCGGGGAAGAGTTCCGTCAGCACGACGGCATGGTGACGATCTTGATGTTCTACCGTCACAGGGCTTCGCCTAAGCACATCTACAATATTATCGAGGAGTATGGTGGAAGGGGGCACCGCACACGGCTAAGAAAGCGATCACGTGGATCAACTTGTGTGTCTAGGGGTGCCCCCTGCCCCCGTATATAAAGGAGCAAGGGGAGGAGGCCGGCCGGCCCTAGGGCGCGCCAAGGAGGAGGAGTCCTCCTCCTAGTAGGAGTAGGACTCCCCTCTTTCCTACTCCTACTAGGAGGGGGAAAGGAAGGGGGAGAGGGAGAAGGAAAGGGGGGCGCCACCCCCCTCTCCTAGTCCAATTCGGACCAGAGGGGGAGGGGGCACGCGGCCCACCCTGGCCGCCCCTCTCTCTCTCCACTATGGCCCATAAGGCCCATTACTTCTCCCGGGGGGGTTCCGGTAACCCTCCGGCACTCCGGTTTTCTCCGAAATCATCCGGTGTCCGAATATAGCCGTCCAATATATCAATCTTTATGTCTCGACCATTTCGAGACACCTCGTCATGTCCGTGATCACATCCGGGACTCCGAACTAACTTCGGTACATCAAAACTCATAAACTCATAATATAACTGTCATCGAAACCTTAAGCGTGCGGACCCTACGGGTTCGAGAACAATGTAGACATGACCGAGACATGTCTCCGGTCAATAACGAATAGCGGAACCTGGATGCTCATATTGGCTCCCACATATTCTACGAAGATCTTTATCGGTCAGACCGCATAACAACATACGTTGCTCCCTTTGTCATCGGTATGTTACTTGCCCGAGATTCGATCGTCGGTATCTCAATACCTAGTTCAATCTCGTTACCGGCAAGTCTCTTTACTCATTTCATAATACATCATCTCGCAACTAACTGATTAGTTGCAATGCTTGCAAGGCTTATGTGATGTGCATTACCGAGAGGGCCCAGAGATACCTCTCCGATAATGGGAGTGACAAATCCTAATCTCGAAATACGCCAACCCAATATTTACCTTTGGAGACACCTGCAGAGCTCCTTTATAATCACCCAGTTACGTTGTGATGTTTGGTAGCACACAAAGTGTTCCTCCGGCAAACGGGAGTTGCATAATCTCATAGTCATAGGAACATGTATAAGTCATGAAGAAAGCAATAGCAACATACTAAATGATCGGGTGCTAAGCTAATGGAATGGGTCATGTCAATCACATCATTCACCTAATAATGTGATCCCGTTAATCAAATTACAACACATGTCTATGGTTAGGAAACATAACCATCTTTGGTTAACGAGCTAGTCAAGTAGAGGCATACTAGTGACGTTTAGTTTGTCTATGTATTCACACAAGTATTATGTTTCGGATAATACAATTCTAGCATGAATAATAAACATTTATCATGATATAAGGAAATAAAATAATAACATTATTATTGCCTCTAGGGCATATTTCCTTCAGTCTCCCACTTGCACTAAAGTCAATAATCTAGATTACACAGTAATGATTCTAACACCCATGGAGCTTTGGTGCTGATCATGTTTTGCTCGTGGAAGAGGCTTAGTCAACGGGTCTGCAACATTCAGATCCGTATGTATCTTGCAAATCTCTATGTCTCCCACCTGGACTAGATCCCGGATGGAATTGAAGCGTCTCTTGATGTGCTTGGTTCTCTTGTGAAATCTGGATTCTTTTGCCAAGGTAATTGCACCAGTATTGTCACAAAAAGATTTTCATTGGACCCGATGCACTAGGTATGACACCTAGATCGGATATGAACTCCTTCATCCAGACTCCTTCGTTTGCTGCTTTCGAAGCAGCAATGTACTCCGCTTCACATGTAGATCCCGCCACAATGCTCTGTTTAGAACTACACCAACTGACAGCTCCACCGTTTAATGTAAACACGTATCCGGTTTGCGATTTAGAATCGTCCGGATCAGTGTCAAAGCTTGCATCAACGTAACCATTTACAATGAGCTCTTTGTCACCTCCATATATGAGAAACATATCCTTAGTCCTTTTCAGGTATTTCAGGATGTTCTTGACCGCTGTCCAGTGATCCACTCCTGGATTACTTTGGTACCTCCCTGCTAGACTTATAGCAAGACACACATCAGGTCTGGTACACAGCATTGCATACATGATAGAGCCTATGGCTGAAGCATAGGGAACAACTTTCATTTTCTCTCTATCTTCTGCATTGGTCGGGCATTGAGTCTTACTCAATTTCACACCTTGTAACACAGGCAAGAATCCTTTCTTTGCTTGATCCATTTTGAACTTCTTCAAAATTTTGTCAAGGTATGTGCTTTGTGAAAGTCCAATTAAGCGTCTTGATCTATCCCTATAGATCTTAATGCCCAATATGTAAGCAGCTTCACCGAGGTCTTTCATTGAAAAACTCTTATTCAAGTATCCCTTTATGCTATCCAGAAATTCTATATCATTTCCGATTAGTAATATGCCATCTACATAATATCAGAAATGCTACAGAGCTCCCACTCACTTTCTTGTAAATATAGGCTTCTCCAAAAGTCTGTATAAAACCAAATGCTTTGATCACACTATCAAAGCGTTTATTCCAACTCCGAGAGGCTTGCACCAGTCCATAAATGGATCGCTGGAGCTTGCACACTTTGTTAGTTCCCTTTGGATCGAAAAAACCTTCTGGCTGCATCATATACAACTCTTCTTCCAGAAATCCATTCAAGAATGCAGTTTTGACATCCATTTGCCATATTTCATAATCATAAAATGCGGCAATTGCTAACATGATTCGGACAGACTTAAGCATCGCTACGGGTGAGAAGGTCTCATCATAGTCAATCCCTTGAACTTGTCGAAAACCTTTTGCGACAAGTCGAGCTTTGTAGACAGTAACATTACCGTCAGCGTCAGTCTTCTTCTTGAAGATCCATTTATTCTCAATTGCTTGGCGATCTTTGGGCAAGTCAACCAAAGTCCACACTTTGTTCTCATACATGGATCCCATCTCAGATTTCATGGCTTCAAGCCATTTTGCGGAATATGGGCTCGCCATCGCTTCTCCATAGTTCGTAGGTTCATCATGATCTAGTAGCATGACTTCCAGAACTGGATTACTGTACCACTCTGGTGCGGATCTTACTCTGGTTGATCTACGAGGTTCAGTAGTATCTTGTTCTGAAGTTTCATGATCATCATCATTAGCTTCCTCACTAATTGGTGTAGGTGTCACAGAAACCGGTTTCTGTGATGTACTACATTCCAATAAGGGAGCAGGTACAGTTACCTCATCAAGTTCTACTTTCCTCCCACTCACTTCTTTTGAGAGAAACTCCTTCTCTAGAAAGTTTCCGAATTTAGCAACAAAAGTCTTGCCTTCGGATCTGTGATAGAAGGTGTATCCAATAGTTTCCTTTGGATATCCTATGAAGACACATTTCTCCGATTTGGGTTCAAGCTTATCAGGTTGAAGCTTTTTCACATAAGCATCGCAGCCCCAAACTTTCAGAAACGACAACTTTGGTTTCTTGCCAAACCACAGTTCATAAGGCGTCGTCTCAACGGATTTTGATGGTGCCCTATTTAACGTGAATGCGGCTGTCTCTAGAGCATAACTCCAAAACGATAGTAGTAAATCAGTAAGAGACATCATAGATCACACCATATCAAGTAAAGTACGATTACGACGTTCGGACACACCATTACCCTGTGGTGTTCCGGGTGGCGTGAGTTGCGAAACTATTCCGCATTGTTTCAAATGTACACCAAACTCGTAACTCAAATATTCTCCTCCACGATCAGATCGTAGGAATTTTATTTTCTTGTTATGATGATTTTCAACTTCACTCTGAAATTCTTTGAACTTTTCAAATGTTTCAGACTTATGTTTCATTAAGTAGATATACCCATATCTGCTTAAGTCATCTGTGAAAGTGAGAAAATAACGATATCCGCCACGAGCCTCAACATTCATCGGACCACATACGTCTATGTATGATTTCCAACAAATCTTTTGCTCTCTCCATAGTACCGAAGAACGGTGTTTTTGTCATCTTACCCATAAGGCACGGTTCGCAAGTACCAAGTGATTCATAATCAAGTGGTTCCAAAAGTCCATCAGTATGGAGTTTCTTCATGCGCTTTATACCGATATGACCTAAATGGCAGTGCCACAAATAAGTTGCACTATCATTATCAACTCTGCATCTTTTGGCTTCAACATTATGAATATGTGTGTCACTACTATCGAGATTTAATAAGAATAGACCATTCTTCAAGGGTGCATGACCATAAAAGATATTACTCATATAAATAGAACAACCATTATTCTCTGATTTAAATGAATAACCGCCTCGCATCAAACAAGATCCAGATATAATGTTCATGCTCAACGCTGGCACCAAATAACAATTATTTAGGTCTAATACTAATCCCAAAGGTAGATGCAGAGGTAGCGTGCCGACTGCGATCACATCGACTTTGGAACCATTTCCCACGCGCATCGTCACCTCATCCTTAGCCAATCTTCGCTTAATCCGTAGTCCCTGTTTCGAGTTGCAAATGTTAGCAACAGAAGCAGTATCAAATACCCAGGTGCTACTGCGAGCATTAGTAAGGTACACATCAATAACATGTATATCGCATATACCTTTGTTCACCTTGCCATCCTTCTTATCCGCCAAATACTTGGGGCAGTTCCGCTTCTAGTGACCAGTCTGCTTGTAGTAGAAGCACTCAGTTTCAGGCTTAGGTCCAGATTTGGGTTTCTTCTCTTGAGAAACAACTTGCTTGCTGTTCTTTTTGAAGTTCCCCTTCTTCTTCCCTTTTCCCTTTTTCTTGAAACTAGTGGTCTTGTTGACCATCAACACTTGATGCTCCTTCTTGATTTCTACCTCCGCAACTTTCAGCATTGCGAAGAGCTCGGGAATAGTCTTATTCATCCCTTGCATATTATAGTTCATCACGAAGCTCTTGTATCTAGGTGGCAGTGATTGGAGAATTATGTCAATGACGCAATCATCTGGAAGATTAACTCCCAATTGAATCAAGTGATTGTTATACCCAGACATTTTGAGTATATGCTCACTGACAGAACTGTTCTCCTCCATCTTGCAGCTATAGAACTTATTGGAGACTTCATATCTCTCAATCCGGGCATTTGCTTGAAATATTAACTTCAACTCCTCGAACATCTCATATGCTCCATGACGTTCAAAACGTCGTTGAAGTCCCGATTCTAAGCCGTAAAGCATGGCACACTAAACTATTGAGTAGTCATCAGCTTTGCTCTGCCAGACGTTCATAACATCTGGTGTTGCTCCAGCAGCAGGCCTGGAACCCAGCGGTGCTTCCAGGACATAATTCTTTTGTGCAGCAATGAGGATAATCCTCAGATCACGGATCCAGTCCGCATCATTGCTAGTAACATTTTTCAACTTAGTTTTCTCTAGGAACATATAAAAATTAAACGGGGAGCAATATCGCGAGCTATTTATCTACAACATAGATATGCTAATACTACCAGGACAAAGTTCATGATAAATTTAAGTTCAATTAATCATATTACTAAAGAACTCCCACTTAGATAGACATCCCTCTAATCCTCTAAGTGATTACGTGATCCAAATCAACTAAACCATGTCCGATCATCACGTGAGATGGAGTAGTTTCATTGGTGAACATCACTATGTTGATCATATCTACTATATGATTCACGCTCGACCTTTCGGTCTCCGTGTTCCGAGGCCATATCTATATATGCTTGGCTCGTCAAGTATAACCTGAGTATTCTGCGTGTGCAACTGTTTTGCACCCGTTGTATTTGAACGTAGAGCCTATCACACCCAATCATCACCTGGTGTCTCAGCACGAAGAACTTTCGCAACGGTGCATACTCAGGGAGAACACTTCTTGATAATTAGTGAGAGATCATCTTAAAGTGGTACCGTCAAACAAAGCAAGATAAGATGCATAAAAGATAAACATCACATGCAATCAATATAAGTGATATGATATGGCCATCATCATCTTGTGCTTGTGATCTCCATCTTCGAAGCACCGTCATGATCAACATTTTCACCGGCGCGATACCTTGATCATCATCATAGCATCGTTGTCGTCTCGCCAATCTTATGCTTCCACGACTATCGCTACCGCTTAGTGATAAACTAAAGCATTACAGCGCAATTGCATTGCATACAATAAAGCGACAACCATATGGCTCCTGCCAGTTGCCGATAACTCGGTTACAAAACATGATCATCTCATACAATAAAATTTAGCATCATGTCTTGACCATATCACATCAACACATGCCCTGCAAAAATAAGTTAGACGTCTTCTACTTTGTTGTTGCAAGTTTTACGTGGCTTCTACGGGCTTAAGCAAGAACCAATCTTACCTACGCATCAAAACCACAACGATAGTTTGTCAAGTTGGTGTTGTTTTAACCTTCGCAAGGACCGGTCATAGCCACACTCGGTTCAACTAAAGTTGGAGAAACTGACACCCGCCAGCCACCTGTGTGCAAAGCACGTCGGTAGAACCAGTCTCGCGTAAGCGTACACGTAATGTCGGTCCGGGCCGCTTCATCCAACAATACCGCCGAACCAAAGTATGACAGGCTGGTAAGTAGTATGACTTATATCGCCCACAACTCACTTGTGTTCTACTCGTGCATATAACATCAACACATAAAACCTAGGCTCTGATGCCACTGTTGGGGAACGTAGTAATTTCAAAAAAATTCCTACGCACACGCAAGATCATGGTGATGCATAGCAACGAGAGGGGAGAGTGTGATCTATGTACCCTCGTAGACCGACAGCGGAATCGTTATGACAACGCGGTTGATGTAGTCGTACGTCTTCACGGCCCGACCGATCAAGCACCGAAACTACGGCACCTCCGAGTTTTAGCACACGTTCAGCTCGATGACGATCCCCGCACTCCGATCCAGCAAAGTGTCAGGGAAGAGTTCCGTCAGCATGACGGCGTGGTGATGATCTTGATGTTCTACCTTTACAGGGCTTCGCCTAAGCACCGCTACAATATTATCGAGGAGTATGGTGGAAGGGGGCACCGCACACAGCTAAGAAAATGATCACGTGGATCAACTTGTGTGTCTAGGGGTGCCCCCTGCCCCCGTATATAAAGGAGCAAGGGGAGGAGGCCGGCCGGCCCTAGGGCGCGCCAAGGAGGAGGAGTCCTCCTCCTAGTAGGAGTAGGACTCCCCTCTTTCCTACTCCTACTAGGAGGGGGAAAGGAAGGGGGAGAGGGAGAAGGAAAGGGGGGCGCCGCCCCCCTCTCCTAGTCCAATTCAGACCAGAGGGGGAGGGGGTGCGCGGCCCACCCTGGCCGCCCCTCTCTCTCTCCACTATGGCCCATAAGGCCCATTACTTCTCCGAGGGGGGGGGGGGTAACCCTCCGGCGCTCCGGTTTTCTCCGAAATCATCCGGAACACTTCCGGTGTCCGAATATAGCCGTCCAATATATCAATCTTTATGTCTCGACCATTTCGAGACTCCTCGTCATGTCCGTGATCACATCCGGGACTCCGAACTAACTTCGGTACATCAAAACTCATAAACTCATAATATAACTATCATCGAAACCTTAAGCGTGCGGACCCTACGGGTTCGAGAACAATGTAGACGTGACCAAGACATGTCTCCGGTCAATAACCAATAGCGGAACCTGGATGCTCATATTGGCTCCCACATATTCTACGAAGATCTTTATCGGTCAGACCGCATAACAACATACGTTGTTCCCTTTGTCATCGGTATGTTACTTGCCCGAGATTCGATCGTCGGTATCTCAATACCTAGTTCAATCTCGTTACCGACAAGTCTCTTTACTCATTTCGTAATACATCATCTCACAACTAACTCATTAGTTGCAATGCTTGCAAGGCTTATGTGATGTGCATTACCGAGAGGGCCCAGAGATACCTCTCTGACAATCGGAGTGACAAATCCTAATCTTGAAATACGCCAACCCAACATTTACCTTTGGAGACACCTGTAGAGCTCCTTTATAATCACCCAGTTACGTTGTGATGTTTGGTAGCACACAAAGTGTTCCTCCGGAAAACGGGAGTTGCATAATCTCATAGTCATAGGAACATGTATAAGTCATGAAGAAAGCAATAGCAACATACTAAACGATCGGGTGCTAAGCTAATGGAATGGGTCATGTCAATCACATCATTCACCTAATAATGTGATCCCGTTGATCAAATGACAACACATGTCTATGGTTAGGAAACATAACCATCTTTGATTAACGAGCTAGTCAAGTAGAGGCATACTAGTGATGTTTAGTTTGTCTATGTATTCACACAAGTATTATGTTTCCGGATAATACAATTCTAGCATGAATAATAAACATTTATCATGATATAAGGAAATAAAATAATAACATTATTATTGCCTCTAGGGCATATTTCCTTCAATGATCGGGTGTGATAACCTCTATGTCCATCTACAACGGGTGCAAGCCAGTTTTGCACACGCAGAATGCTCAGGTTAAACTTGACGAGCCTAGCATATGCAGATATGGCCTCGGAACACTGAGACCGAAAGGTCGAGCGTGAATCATATAGTAGATATGATCAACATATTGATGTTCACCATTGAAAACTACTCCATTTCACGTGATGATCGGTTATGGTTTAGTTGATTTGGATAACGTGATCACTTAGAAGATTAGAGGGATGTCTTTCTAAGTGGGAGTTCTTAAGTAATATGATTAATTGAACTTAAATTTATCATGAACTTTGTCCTGGTAGTATTAGCATATCTATGTTGTAGATAAATAGCTCGCGATATTGCTCCCCGTTTAATTTTTATATGTTCCTAGAGAAAACTAAGTTGAAAAATGTTACTAGCAATGATGCGGACTGGATCCGTGATCTGAGGATTATCCTCATTGCTGCACAGAAGAATTATGTCCTTGATGCACCGCTAGGTGACAGACCTATTGCAGGAGTAGATGCAGACGTTCTGAACGTTTGGCTAGCTCAATATGATGACTACTTGATAGTTTAGTGCACCATGATTAACGGCTTAGAATCGGGACTTCAAAGACGTTTTGAACGTCATGGAACATATGAGATGTTCCAGGAGTTGAAGTTAATATTTCAAGCAAATACCCGAGTTGAGAGATATGAAGTCTCCAACAAATTCTATAGCTAAAATATGGAGGAGAATAGCTCAAGGAGTGAGTATGTGCTCAGATTGTCTGGGTACTACAATCGCTTGAATCAAGTGGGAGTTAATCTTCCAGATAAAATAGTGATTGACAGAATTCTCTAGTCACCATCACCAAGTTAGTAGAACATCGTGATGAACTATAATATGCATGGGATAACGGAAACGATTCCCAAGCTCTTCGTGATGCTGAAATCGACGAAGGTAGAAATCAAGAAAAGCATCAAGTGTTGATGGTAAACAAAACCACTAGTTTCAACTAAAGGGACAAAGGGAAGAAAGGGGAACTTCAAGAAGAACGGCAAGCCAGTTGCTGCTCAAGTGAAAAACCCAAGTCTGGACCTAAGCCTGAAAGTGAGTGCTTCTACTGCAAAGGGACTGGTCACTGGAAGCGGAACTACCCCAAGTAATTGGCGGATAAGAAGGGTGGCAAAGTGAACATAGGTATATTTGATATACATGTTATTGATGTGTACTTTACTAGTGTTTATAGCAACCCCTCAGTATTTGATACTAGTTCAGTTGCTAAGAATAGTAACTCGAAACGGGAGTTGCAGAATGAACAGAGACTAGTTAAGGGTGAAGTGACGATGTGTATTGGAAGTGGTTCCAAGATTGATATGATCATCATCGCACACTCCCTATACTTTCGGGATTAGTGTTGAACCTAAAATAAATGTTATTTAGTGTTTGCGTTGAGCATGAATATGATTGGATCATGTTTATTGCAATACGGTTATTCATGTAAACTAGAGAATAATTGTTGTTCTGTTTACATGAATAAAACCTTCTATGGTCATACACCCAATGAAAATGGTTTGTTGGATCTCGATCATAGTGATACACATATTCATAATATTGAAGCCAAAAGATGCAAAGTTAATAATGATAGTGCAACTTATTTGTGGCAATGTCGTTTAGGTCATATTGGTGTAAAGCGCATGAAGAAAATCCATGCTGATGGGCTTTTGGAATCACTTGATTATGAATCAGTTGATGCTTGCGAACCATGCCTCATGGGCAAGATGACTAAGACTCCGTTCTCCAGAACAATGGAGCGAGCAACTGACTTATTGGAAATAATACATACTGATGTATGCGGTCCGATGAGTGTTAAGGCTCACGACAAGTATCGTTATTTTTTGACCTTCACAGATGATTTGAAAGGATATGGGTATATCTACTTAATGAAACACAAGTCTGAAACATTTGAAAAGTTTAAAGAATTTCAGAGTGAAGTGGAGAATCATCGTAACAAGAAAATAAAAGTTTCTACGATATGATTGCAGAGGTAAAATATTTGAGTTAAGAGTTTGGCCTTCAGTTAAAACAATGTGAAATAGTTTCACTACTCACGCCACCTAGAACACCACAGTGTAATGGTGTGTCCGAACGTCATAACCGTACTTTATTAGATATGGTGCGATCTATGATGTCTCTTACCGATCTACCACTATCATTTTGGGGTTATGCATTAGAGACAGCTGCATTCACGTTAAATAGGGCACCATCTAAATCCGTTGAGACGACACCATATGAGAATCCTAAGCTGTCGTTTCTTAAAGTTTGAGGTTGCAATGCTTATGTGAAAAAGTTTCAACCTGATAAGCTCTAACCCAAATCAGAGAAGTGCGTCTTCATAGGATACCCAAAAGAAAATGTTGGGTACACCTTCTATCACAGATCTGAAGGCAATATATTCGTTGCTTTGAATGGATCCTTTCTAGAAAAGGAGTTTTTCTCGAAAGAAGTGAGTGGGAGGAAAGTAGAACTTGATGAGGTAACTATACTGCTCCCTTATTGGAAAGTAGTTCATCACAGAAATCTGTTCATGTGACTACTACACCAATTAGTGAGGAAGCTAATGATGATGATCATGTAACTTCAGATCAAGTTACTACGGAACCTCGTAGGTAAACCAGAGTGAGATTCGCACCAGAGTGGTATGGTAATCCTGTTCTAGAGGTCATGTTACTTGACCATGACGAGCCTATGAACTATGAGGAAGCGATGATGAGCCTAGATCCCGCGAAATGGCTTGAGGCCATGAAATCTGAGATGAGATCCATGTATGAGAACAATGTATGGACTTTGATTGACTTGCCCAATGATCGACGAGCCATTGAGATTAAATGGATCTTCAAGAGGAAGATGTACGCTGATAGTAGTGTTACTATCTACAAATCTAGAATTGTCGCAAAAAGGTTTTCGACAAGTTCAAGGTGTTGACTACGATGAGAGTTTCTCACTCGTATCTATGCTTAAGTCTGTCCGAATCATGTTAGCAATTGCCGCATTTTATGAAATCTGGCAAATGGATAAACAAAACTGCATTCCTTAATGAATTTATTAAAGAAGAGTTGTATATGATGCAACCAGAAGGTTTTGTCAATCCTAAAGGTACTAACAAAATATGCAAGCTCCAGTGATCCATCTATGGACTGGTGCAAGCATCTCGGAGTTGGAATATACGCTTTGATAAGTTGATCAAAGCATATAGTTTTATACAGACTTGCGGTGAAGCCTGTATTTACAAGAAAGTGAGTGGGAGCACTACAGCATTTCTGATAAGTATATGTGAAAGACATATTGTTGATCGGAGATAATGTAGAATTATTCTGCAAAGCATAAAGGAATGTTTGAAAGGATTTTTTCAAAGAAAGACCTCAGTGAAGCTGCTTACATATTGAGCATCAAGATCTATAGAGATAGATCAAGACGCTTGATAAGTTTTTCAATGAGTACATACCTTGACAAGATTTTGAAGTAGTTCAAAATGGAACAGTCAAAGAAGGAGTTCTTGCCTGTGTTACAAAGGTGTGAAGTTGAGTAAGACTCAAAACCCGACCACGACAGAAGATAGAGAGAGAATGAAAGTCATTCCCTATGCCTCAGCCATAGGTTCTATAAAGTATGCCATGCTGTGTACCAGACCTATTGTATACCCTGCCCTGAGTTTGGCAAGGGAGTACAATAGTGATCTAGGAGTAGATCACTGGACATTGGTCAAAATTATCCTTAGTGGAATAAGGATATGTTTCTCGATTATGGAGGTGACAAAAGGTTCGTCGTAAAGGGTTACGTCGATGCAAGTTTTGACACTGATCCAGATGACTCTAAGTCTCAATCTGGATACATATTGAAAGTGGGAGCAATTAGCTAGAGTAGCTCCATGCAGAGCATTGTTGACATAGAAATTTGCAAAATACTTACGGATCTGAATGTGGCAGACCCGTTGACTAAACTTCTCTCACAGGAAAAACATGATCACACCTCAGTACTCTTTGGGTGTTAATCACATAGTGATGTGAACTAGATTATTGACTCTAGTAAACCCTTTGGGTGTTGGTCACATGTCGATGTGAACTATGGGTGTTACTCACATGGTGATGTGAACTATTGATGTTAAATCACATGGCGATGTGAACTAGAATACTAGATTATTGACTCTAGTGCAAGTGGGAGACTGAAGGAAATATGCCCTAGAGGCAATAAGAAAGTTATTATTTATTTCCCTTATATCATGATAAATGTTTATTATTCATGCTAGAATTGTATTAATCGAAAACATAATACATGTGTGAATACATAGACAAACAGATGTCACTAGTATGCCTCTATTTGACTAGCTCGTTGATCAAAGATGGTTATGTTTCCTAACCATAGACATGAGTTGTCATTTGATTAACAGGATCACATAATTAGGAGAATGATGTGATTGACTTGACCCATTCCGTTAGCTTAGCACTTGATCGTTTAGTTTGTTGCTATTGCTTTCTTCATGACTTATACATGTTCCTATGACTATGAGATTATGCAACTCCCGTTTACTGGAGGAACACTTTGTGTGCCACCAAACGTCACAACATAACTGGGTGATTATAAAGGTGCTCTACAAGTGTCTCCAAAGGTACTTGTTGGGTTGGCGTATTTCGAGATTAGGATTTGTCACTCCGATTGTCGGAGAGGTATCTCTGGGCCCACTCGGTAATGCACATCACTATAAGCCTTGCAAGCATTGCAACTAATGAGTTAGTTGCGGGATGATGTATTACGGAATGAGTAAAGAGACTTGCCGGTAATGAGATTGAACTAGGTATTGAGATACCGACGATCGAATCTCGGGCAAGTAACATACCGATGACAAAGGGAACAACGTATGTTGTTATGCGGTCTGACCGATGAAGATCTTCGTAGAATATGTAGGAGCCAATATGGGCATCCAGGTCCCGCTATTGGTTATTGACCAGAGAGGTGTCTCGGTCATGTCTACATAGTTCTCGAACCCGTAGGGTCCGCACGCTTAACGTTCGTTGACGATATAGTACTATATGAGTTATGTATGTTGATGACCGAATGTTGTTCGGAGTCCGGGATGAGATCACGGACATGACGAGGAACTCCAGAATGGTCCGGAGACAAAGTTTGATATATGGGATAGTAGTGTTTGATCTCCGGAAGGGTTCCGGAATTCACCGGAAGGGGTTCCGGATGTTTCCCGAAATGTTTGGGCACGAGAACACTTTATCTGGGCCAAAGGGGAAAGCCCACGAGGCTTTTGGAAAGTGCAAAAGGAAGTTTTGCGGAGACGAGAGGCTAGACGCCAGGAACCCTGGCGTCTAGGGGGTAGACGCCGGGAACCCTGGCGTCTAGCCCTGGAGTCCGAGAAGGACTCTTGCCTTTCGGGTGAAACCGACTTTGAGGAGGCTTTTACTCCAAGTTTCGACCCCAGAGCTCAACATATAAATAGAGGGGTAGGGCTAGCACCAAAAACACATCAAGAAACACCAAGCCATGTGCCGGCAACCCCGTCCCCTGTACTTTATCCTCCGTCATAGTTTTCGTAGTGCTTAGGCGAAGCCCTGCGGAGATTGTTCTTCACCAACACCGTCACCACGCCGTCGTGCTGCCGAAACTCATCTACTACTTCGCCCCTCTTGTTGGATCGAGAAGGCGAGGACGTCACCGAGCCGAACGTGTGCAGAACTCAGAGGTGCCGTGCTTTCGGTACTTGGATCGGTCGGACGTGAAAACAGACGACTACATCAACCACGTTGATATAACGCTTCCGCGAATGGTCTACGAGGGTACGTAGACAACACTCTCCCCTCTCGTTGCTATGCATCACCATGATCTTGCGTGTGCGTAGGATTTTTTTTGAAATTACTACGTTCCCCAACAGGCACCGCACACGGCTAAACAATCAACTTGTGTGTTCTAGGGTTCCCCCTCCCCACGTATATAAAGGAGGGAGGGGGAGGCCGGCCAGCCCTCTTTAGGCGCGCCAAGGGGGGAGGAGTCCTCCTCCTAGTAGGAGTAGGACTCCCCCTTTCCTAGTCCCACTAGGAATAGAAGGAAGAGGGAGAAGGAGAAAGGAAAGGGGGGCCAGCCCCCTCACCCAATTCGGATTGGGATTGGGGGGGCGCCCCCTCCTAGGCTGCCTTCTCTTCTCTCCCACTAAGGCCCATTAAGGCCCATATACTCACCGAGGGGTTCCGGTAACCCCCCCGGTACTCCGGTAAATGCCCGAACTCACCCGGAATCATTCCGATGTCCAAACATAGCCTTCCAATATATCGATCTTTATGTCTCGACCATTCCGAGACTCCTCATCATGTCCGTGATCATATCCGGGACCCCGAACTACCTTCGGTACATCAAAAACCATAAACTCATAATACCGATCGTCACCGAACGTTAAGCGTGCGGACCCTACGGGGTTTCGAGAACTATGTAGACATGACCGAGACTCATCTCCGGTCAATAACCAATAGCGGAACCTGGATACACATATTGGTACATATTCTACGAAGATCTTTATCGGTCAATCCGCATAACAACATACGTTGTTCCCTTTGTCATCGGTATGTTACTTGCCCGAGATTCGATCGTCGGTATCTCAATACCTAGTTCAATCTCGTTACCGGCAAGTCTCTTTACTCGTTCCGTAATGCAACATCCCGTAACTAACTCATTAGTCACATTTCTTGCAAGGCTTATAGTGATGTGCATTACCGAGAGGGCCCAGAGATATCTCTCCGACAACGGAGTGACAAATTCTAATCTCGATCTATGCCAACTCAACAAACACCATTGGAGACACCTGTAGAGCATATTTATAGTCACCAGTTACGTTGTGATGTTTGATAGCACACTAAGTGTTCCTCCGATATTCGGGAGTTGCATAATCTCATAGTCATAGGAACATGTATAAGTTATGGAGAAAGCAATAGCAGTAAACTAAATAATCAAAGTGCTAAGCTAACGGATGGGTCAAGTCAATCACATCATTCTATAATGATGTGATCCCGTTCATCAAATGACAACTCTTTGTCCATGGCTAGGAAACATAACCATCTTTGATTAACGGCTAGTCAAGTAGAGGCATACTAGTGACACTTTGTTTGTCTATGTATTCACACATGTACTAAGTTTCCGGTTAATACAATTCTAGCATGAATAATAAACATTTATCACGATATAAGGAAATATAAATAACAACTTTATTATTGCCTCTAGGGCATATTTCCTTCACCACTGCCCTGCAGAACTTGTAGAAACACTCAATGGTCGTGGACTCGGCCATGCGCCCATAGTCGTCGAGTGAATCACCGGGAGCTCCGTATGCAAGGATCCTCATAGTTGTCGTGCACTTCTAGATTGAGGTGAATCCAAGTTTGTTGGTGCAATCCCTCTTGCACTTGAAGTAGCTGCCGAACTCCCGGATGGAATTCACAATCTAGAGGAAAAGCTCTCGGCACATCCGATAACGGCGCCAAAACACTTTGTCACCGTGCAGTGGAGCGTCGGCGAAGTAGTCGGAGTAGAGAATGCAATAGCCTTCCAGACGATGTCGGTTCTTTGCTTTCAGCCGCCCTGGCGCCGAGCCACCTCGTCGTGGCTTTTCATTGCTCGCGAGCAGGCCGACATCGGCTTCCTCCTCCAGCAGCGCCGCGAGCACCTCCTCGTTGTTCGAGTCCATCACCGAGCAGATACAAATCGATGAACACCTGGTGGCCGTGGTGGGCGCACAACTACCGGTGTACCACCCTTCGCGGCCGGAGCGCCGGAAAACTCGCCCAGATGGTGGTGGAGAGGTTGCTGCGGCGAAACCTTCTCTCTTTTCCGGCGGGGAATGGCCTATCTAGCGGTGTTGGGCGATGGGCGGCGCCGGGATCGGCACGGTGGTGGCCGAGCGCGCGGGGGTGGGGGCGAATTAGGACGATTGCCTTGACTTTTCGCCTGACTGTGTGGTCCAGGCATGTTTTCCCCTTTTGCCATAGCCCTCGAGCGCCCCCCAGTGCGCTGGGTTCGGCCTGCGATCGCCGGGCCCAAAAACAGGCTGAGCCAGCAAATTTCGGCGTCTTGGGGTGCGTCTGGGGCCTTTTTCGGTGCTGGCGCTAAAAAAGTTGCCCTAGGGGGCCTGTTGGTGACGCGGCTGAGATGCTCTTAGTCATGTACATGGCTACCCAAACACAAAAATCAACCCACGCGTGTAACCAACAGGTAGAAAACTTTTGCGTGCAGCCACCCGCCTCTGCCTCCGTCGGGCCGCCACACGATTTTGGCTGCCACCCTCGTCGCCGACACCGCCGTTGTTCCTCCTCCTGGCCCCAACCACGCCGCTTCTCCTCTGACCTATCCCACCGCTCTGGACAACCGCAGGTGCCCTTTTGGCTACCCGATTTAAGCTCCTCCTCCACGCCGCCATCCGGAGGATTTTGGTCGCGAGTTGCCCTCAGCCAACTGTAATGGAGCTCATCGGCATGCAATAGGTCGTCGACACGGACTGGTAGTTGTCGTGCGGCTGCTACTACCTCGCAACGTCGCCACTGAGCCGCACACTGCTTTGCTGCATCGGTCGTCGTGGATGGTGCGACGACGACATTTTTTTCAAGACCTTCACTTGGTGGCAGCTATGAGTCCCTTCCCAACGTCCACGTAGCCGATTCGTCCCGACACGGCTACCACATAGTTTCCACGCGCAGCCAGCCGGTGTGTTCCTCCTCGCACTCTAGATGTTTTGACGAATTGTGTGCAAGGTAATTTTTTGTTTTCTTTCATTTTCGTTGTGAACAAATGAGTAGATGGTAATTCAAACTATTACATTGTAGATGAGTTCATGTGATTCGTGTTCTTCGTGGGATGATTCCTCGTCCGAAGAGAAATATAACATGACCGAAGAGGATGTCGTTGCTTTGGTCTTGGTGATGCACAAGAACAAGAGGCCGACGCATGGTAGTTTCGTTTACGGACGTGAGGTAATTCGGAGGATAGGCAAGAGGCTCCAACGTATTTAGAGCAATCTTTTCGCCGCCGGTTTAGGGTGTCTTTAGATTTACTCCATCACATTGCCAATTGTATGAAGTAACATGATCGGTACTAGGAGAAGATGAATTGCACTGGCAAGCTTGGACATAGCACCATCCAGAAGGTGACAGCCGCATTGCACGTGATGGCATATGATGGTTCGTCTAATTTCATTGATGATAACTTGGAAGTGGGAGAGAGCACCTCAATCTTTTATGCAAAGCAATTTGTAGGCGGTGGTTTGAGCTGTTCGGGCCAGAGTATTTGAGAGCCTCCAATGCTTAGGACATGGCATGGCTTTTGGAGATGAACACAGCTCGTAGATTTCCAGGTATGCTTGGCTCCATCGATTGCATGTATTGGAAGTGGAAGAACTGTCCTGCAAATTGGCATGGACAATTCAAAGGACCCAAGGACGCCACCATCATTCTTGAGGCCGTGGCCAATAAGGAGACATGAATTTTGCATTCTTAATTTGGGATGCCTGGTTCTTGCAATGACATCAATGTGGTCCAGCGGTCACCTCTCTTTGCCAAGTTGGCTAATGAAGAACCACCACTGGTGAAGTTCCAAGAAAATGGTTGCGCCTACAAAAAAGGCTACTACCTTGCGGATGGGACATATCCAAAGTGGCCTTCTTTTGGGAAGCCAATTTTAAGTCCCCAAGGTACGAATGAACTCTACTTTCATAATGCTCAAGGCCATTAGGAAAGATGTGGAGAGGGCTTTTGAGATTTTGCAAACCCATTTTGCTATTGTGTGAGGATCGGCTAGGTTTTGGGATCAAGAGATCATTTGGTACATCACAACGATGTGCGTGATCATGCAACATGATCATTGAGAGTGAGCATGACAAAAATTAGGATTACACCTTATATGAGTTCATGGGGGAACTCGGGCAGCCGCGTAGAAGGGAAGACCGAGGTTTTGTCGAGGCGTGCCCTAGAGATTCGAGAAGCCGATGCGCAAGGAGATTTTCAAAAGGATATCATGGATGAGTGGTGGAAGTGGCATGGGGAACAACATCCCGAGTTTCATCTTCCTGTGCGTTGAATAATTTGTGTGATGTGTGATGAACAATTTGATGTTATGGATTGACGAACAATTTGTGTGAGATGTGATGAGCAATTTATGTTTATAGTGTTTGTGATTTATTTGAGATGAGTTTGATACAATATGTATGCAATTGTCATGCCTAATATAGGGTATCCGTCGAAGCAAGATGGTGCCCTATTTTGTATCACTTGTTAGAGCATCTCCAACAGTAGCTGTAAAAAACGCGTGCACGCGATACACGTGGGTTTTAGCGCACGCGGAGCGGTTTTGCGCACTCCATCGAGCGCGGGATATTCAGGCGCACGGGAAAAGATCACGCGCGCACGCGAAAAAGTGGCCGGGTGCGCGCTAGTTTTGGCGCACGGCGTCCGGCGCGCTTTATAAATCCAGCGCCCTGCACACGCCCTCCCACCGCTCTGTGCCTTGCCATACGCCCTCTGCCGCTCTCTTCCCTCTCTTTCTCGCCTCGCCGCCGCTACGCCGCCAGGGAAGTTTGGGTAACCGCGGCGTCCGCGTGCGCCCCTCTGGCGCCTTATCCATCGAGATACAGTCCGGCAAGATGCGCCTTGGCCTCGGCACTTTCGACACCGCCCACGAGGCCGCCCGCGCATATGACGCGGTGGTGTGGCGCCTCCGACGGCCTCATAGGGAGATGAACTTTCCCGAGATGACGACGCGGGAGCGGGCGCAGGAGCTCGCGCCTCCCCCGCGGCTTGTCACCGACGAGGACCATCGCGACAACCGGAGGCCGGAGCGCCGCCTCGGCATCACTGAGATGAACGAGGAGGCCATGGCGGTGTGGCGCCAACGCTTCCCGGATGACGTCGTCAACGAGCGTGAATTCTACGCGCAAAGGAGGGCGAAGAGCGCGGAGCGAGCCACCTATCGTGAGGACAGGCGTACGCGGAAGGCGGCCGCGCTCTTCAACATCGAGCTTGGAGAAGCGTCGACCCGGGACTCCAACGATGACCGGTATATTAACGTCTTCATTACGACGTGGAGGAGGGCATCACCGAGTCGGAGTCGGAGTCGGAGTAGTAGTAGGAGGAGGACGATGAGTAGTTGAACTATGCTAACTATCTACTCCCTCCGTCCGGAAATAGTTATCATCAAAATAGATGAAAATGGATGTATCTAGAACTAAAATACATCTAGATACATCCATTTCAATGACAAGTATTTCCGGACGGAGGGAGTATGTTTTAACTATCTTGTTGAACTATCTATGTATGGTTTTTTTATCTACCTATGCTATGAACTATCTATGTTGAACTATCTTGTTTTTGCGTACGCATGTGTATCACGTGCTGTATTTTACTGCTTTTGCTCGAGCGGTGCGTGTGTATAATTTTTGCACCGGCCGCTGGAGCCAACGCTCTGCGGCGAGTAAAAAGTTGCTATTTCCGGTGCTGTAAACTTATTTAGCGCGCCGCGCGGTTGCGCGCGTGTTGGAGATGCTCTTAGAGCAGAAATGTTGCAGGAATCATAAAATGCATGTTCTTGCGATGTAAAACAACTTTTTATATGCCCAAGATACATCACAAAGACGCTGCGCGTATCTGAAATTCACCCTAAATTCCTCTCATCATCCCACCCACAAAGAGAAGAATTGTCTATTTCGCGAAAAAAGAAGAATTGTCTGGATCTCATGCTTAGCTTTTTTTTAGAGCCAGGCTAATCCCCTTTCCATTATCGAAATAACAGAAATACAACCGAGTTCCAAGGAAAGACAAACAGGGAAAGGGAAAAAGCGAGCTCTAGCACTCCAGGGAAACCCGCTGTAGTCGCTCGCAATCGAAACGACCACCACGGGGCGAAAACCCTGGAGCACTAGCAACTCACCGCAAAAGTAACAAATGTCTCACAACCCACACCACAGCCTACGGAGAGGCAGAAACAGATACCAGTACTAGGAAGACAAGGATAACATAACGAAGAGCCTAACACCAATCGCGACCAGCTTCAAGAAAATGAGCTTCAAAAGGAGGGGTCTGCTGCCAAGAGTCATCCCTGGGTGGTCCCCGTGTATGCAGACGCACAAAGGCTCATCATCTTCTTAGCGTTCATCCTCAGAAGTGCTGCGCCCTGCTCCAGCTCCGTTCGTTCTTCGCCTTTCAATAAACCTGCCCAGTAGGAAATATGCGCACAAGCATTGAAAACAATCTTAAAAGGAGATGACAGTTTCTTGAATTCAAATGTAGCTTGATTCCTGCGGTTCCAAATGGCCCAGCAGATGGCCGCAAGCTCCACAGTAAAGTGTTTCTCTCCATGGGGAAGAAAAGCATAACACCAAGAGTAAAACTGACATAGGTTGTTGGGGCACAAATCAGTACCCAGCACTGCACCAACTGTGCGCCAGGCGACCCTAGCGACGGGGCATAGAAAAAATAGATGCAGGTAAGTCTCCCTGCATTTGCAGAATGAGCAACAAGGGTTGCCAGCCCAGTTTCGACGTTTCATCACATCCCCAATGAGAACAGCGTCCTGGAACAGTTGCCATAGGAAAATTTGTATTTTGACAGGTAACTTGGCCCTCCAAATCCACCTATAGTCACAACCAGCAAGATCTTTTTCCAGATAAGAGTAAACTGACTTGGTAGTGAATCTTCCTTTGGGACCAAAACTCCATTCAACGCCGTCGCCCTCATCAGAATTTATAATGTTATCAACAGCCCCCTGCACCCCCTCTAGCTGGCGGGTTAGATCCGCATTCAGCCTGCGTCTGAACATGCCCCCACCAGCCCAGGATTTAAAATGGGCTATAGTATCATTCAGAGAGTTAGCAACACTAAAAAGATCTGCATATAGATCACAAAGAGGAGGGTGGGAACCAATAGGGTCCAGCCACACACGAGCTATGTTGCCAGATTTGATCACTACCTATGCTAAGCTATCTATGTTTTAACTATCTTGTTGAGCTATCTATGTATCTTTTTTTATCTACCTATGCTATGAACTATCTATGTTGAACTATGTTGTTTTTCGGTACGTGTGTGTATCGCGCGTTGTATTTTAGTGCTTTTGCTCGAGCAGTGTGTGCGCATAATTTTTTGCACCGGCCGCTGGAGCCAGCGCTTGGGGCGCGCAAAAGGTTGCTATTTCCGGCGCTGTAAACTTATTTAGCGCGTCGCGTGGTAGCGCACCTGTTGAAGATGCTCTTAGAGCATAAATATTGTAGCAACAAATGCATTTTCTTGCAATGTAAAACAACATTTTATATGCCCAAGATACATCACGAAGATGCTGTCCGTATCTGAAATTCACCCTAAATTCCTCTCAACATCCCACAAACAGAAGAATTGTCTGGATCTCCTGCTAAGTTAGTTCTTCAGGCTAGGTGACCCTGATACACGAGCACCGGTCATGGCCGTACTGAACGGAAACCAATCTCAAAGATGTCGCGTTAATTGTGCCAAGTAGAAGCCGGATTCACCTTCCTTTAATCGGAAGCCCACAGGGATCGGAACGGTTTGCTACCCAAGCTGAGCATCACCTTCCTTTAATCGGAAGCCCACCGCCACCGGGATCGAAACGGTTTGCTACCCAAGCAAGCGTCACCTTCCATTTTTTTGGTTAATCACGGCCCAACCCTTTAATCCGCGGCTGACGTGGGATTCAAGTGAAACTTTCCGCGACTAATGGCAGATTACGGCGAGCAGCCTGCAGGCTACATCGTCATTTGTTTAGAGCTAATGCAAGATTACGGGGCTTAATAATAGGCCTAGTGCCTACTGCCTAGCACTCTAGGGGCCACCGCGTGGGGGAGGCGGACGAGTCCACGTCCGGCTCCGGCGCACAGAAACCTGCCTTTTTTCCATCTACATATACACCAGGCGCCTCGCCGGAGAGCTGCAACGAGCCAACGGGATCGGATCAGATCGGAGGAGCAGAGGAAGAAGCTCGTAGCAATAGCATCGTACGCAGTACGCACCGCCACCCAGCCAGCCACAGCCATGACGCGCGCCAAGGTCGAGATGAGGCTCGTCGAGAGCGCGCGCGGGCGCGCCGCCACGTGCGGCAGGAGGACCAAGGGGCTCCAGAACAAGGCCAGGGAGCTCGCCACGCTGTGCGCCGTCCCGGTCGCGCTCGTCTGCCTCGCCGCCGGCGCCGGGGCCCCGCCGCTCGTGTGGGAGTCGGAGGAGGGCGTCCTCGAGAGGTACCGCCGCGCCGTCCCGCCGGAGGCCCGCGCGCAGCACACGCACCGGGGCTACCTTGAGGCGGAGCTGGGCAAGGAGCGGGCCAAGCTCGCCAGGGTGCGCCACGGCTGCCCCGCCGCGCTCGCGGACTGGGACCCGGCGCTCAACGACGTGACGCTGGACCAGGCGCGGGAGCTGCTCGAGGCGATCGACGCCGCGCTGCGGGCCGCGGGAGACAGGATGGAGGCTCTGGGCGTACCCGCCGACGGCGGCCACGGCCGGATCGACGAGCAGATCGCGCCGGATGCTTCTGACGACGCCGTCATGCCGCAGCAGCTCGCGCAAGGTGGCGGCGTGCCGTGCACCGGAAGCAACCCCGTGGACCTGGACATGGACGCCGCCGGCTTCGAGTTGCAGATGGTGCCGTGGCACGGCGGGAACAACGACGGCCTACTCGGGGAAGATCGCTTCCAGATGCAACCAGGGTGCGGCTTCCAGTGCATCGGCGGCGGCAACTACTCGGGCGCCGTCGACGAGACGCTCGCGCTAGGCTCCGGCAATGCTGGTTACGACTGGACTGATCTGACCATGTGGCACACCGGCGAGTTGCGCGATGCAGTCCTGCCACTTGGGAACTACCCTGCCTTCGCCGACTGTACTCCGGCGCCTGAGTACTCCGCCCAGGTCGTCGCCGGCGGGGACTACATGAAGACACTGCCAACTGGATACGGGTACCCCATGGCCATGGGCGTCGGCAACAACTTCACTCTGGGAAGCAACTACACGGCGCGTTGGCAGGTCGAGGAGTCCCATCGCTCCGGCACAAGCACAATGTCAGCTGCACCATCGCCTCAGTGTTCGGATCCCGGGACACGGAGCTCCAGCCAAGTCTTCCATTATCTCCACTAGACTAGTATTGTTGTCACGGAAGGTTTTAGGTCGAAGAGGGAGAAAAGCTTTATGTTAACAGGGAAAATGCAGTGATAGAGACTCGTGGTTCGTTATTTGGTAGCTAGAATATGTTGATACTCACGCATTTGAAGTTAAGAATTTCGCAGATTTACATCATCTGTTTGTAGAGTAATTTTTTTGCAATTTTTTACGCGGATTACACCGTTCAACAGTTTTTCATCGGGATTACCCATTTGGTGTAAGTTGTCATGTTTTACCATTCTGTTCGTTTTGAACTTTTGTCATGTACGTGAACACGTCAACACGACTACGTAGAAGCATGCAAGGCGAAACGCAGCCGCCACCCAACCGTAACTGCCTAGGTCCCCGCAAGACCTAATACCTCTGGCGATTAGGGTTTCGAGCGAAACTTGCCGACGCACGCCGGATCTGCACGGCAGGGCGTCCCTGGATTCCGCGGAAAGATGTCTGTATCAGCCAGCGGCGATCATCGGGCAGCGGACCCGGTCTCCCCACGGACGGCCAAGGCCCTACTCGAAGAGAAGCTCGGGAAACTAGGGATCACCGATGAGGAAGCGACACCACTTGTCATCGATGATAGAGAAGAGGGCAAACTGAAGAAGTGGCTATTGGCGGGTAGGGTTTTGCATCGGAACCTCCTCCACATCCAAACCATAACCAACGCACTTCGGCCGGCATGGGGAAACCCTAGGGGACTCCAGTTTCGATCGATGGGAGAGAACACCTTTGTGGCAGAATTTGAATCCCAGTGCGATCGCGAACGGATTTGGGAAGGCTCACCTTGGCATATCAGCAAAAACGCTGTCATCTTGGCTGATTTTGAGGACTGTATGAGACCTGACGAGGTTTAGTTTGATCGGCTCAGCTTATGGGCTAGGGTTCCAAATCTTCCGTACAACCTGCGGAACGAGGCTTGGGGAAAGTTGATTGCGCAGCAAATTGATAAGGCAGCCAACTCTATAGAGTTTGATCATGTGGGTGGATATTTGCGTGCGAGAGTCTCCATAGATGTCAAGAAACCAATAAGGCGATGGATCTTGATTGAATCGGCAAAGAGGGGCAAAACTGATCTATATGACATACAATATGAGCAAGTGCCACACTTTTGCTTCTCCTATGGACGTCTAGGTCATTCAGACCTCTATTGTCCCAATCCTGGCCCTAGGGATGAGAAAGGAGAGCTGCAGTTTGGACCTTGGTTAAGGGCACCAGAAGATAAAAGAAAGGCTACTTCTGGCGATGGCACATCGAAAGAACAGCATGCATACACAAATAGCCAGAGGGGGTCTCGGAATTCAACTAATGCTAGCAAGGAACAAGCGGAGGTGAACTCTCCAGTCAGGAACAGATCACAAAATAAGAGAAGGAGGCGCCAAAACAAGTGTACCGGCCAGTTGTTAGTCGCCAGCTACTCCTTACCGACGGCAACAACTCAGCTCACCCAGAAAATACATCTGCTCAGGTAATGGAGGATGTTACACAAACTTCTCTTGAAGAAGAGGAAGGGGTTGTGAGGGAACCGAAGAAAAAGAAACCTACACTTGAAAATTCGGCAGAGGCTGCGCAGCAGCCCTGCCGACCGCAATGAATTGTATGAGTTGGAACTGCCAGGGGCTTGGGAACCCCGAGGCAGTTCGTGAGCTTCACAGTATTGTGAAGCAAGAAGTTCCTGCCCTGCTGTTTGTAATGGAGACTAAGATCAGGGCGAAAAGAGTTGAGGATTTGCATTACCAGTTAGGTTTCGCGGGATGTTTTGCAGTGGACAGTGAAGGACTAAGTGGGGGCATAGGTCTTTTCTGGTCCAAGGAATATGATGTTCAGTTGAAAAAATTACAGTTCCAGCCATATTGATACATTGGTGCGGATGAAGGATCAAAGCTCGATCGAGTGGCGATTCACGGGTTTCTATGGAGCACCTAGAGCTGAGAATAGACACCATAGTTGGCGCTTCATGAGAACCTTGTATGCACAGCCGCATGTTGCGTGGTTATGCATGGGTGACTTTAACGAGACTCTGTATGGTGATGAGCACTTTAGCCGTTCGACGCGACCGGAATGGCAAATGCGAGCTTTCAGAGAGGCTGTTGACGAGGTTGGTTTCCAAGATCTAGGGTGGACGGGACTGCCCTATACTTGGGATAATAGGCAGGATGGAGATGCTAATGTAAAGGCCAGACTTGATCGTGCTTTTGCAAACGAGGCTTTTCGTCAGCATTATGAGTTCATCCGAGTACGGCATGTCAGTGCGGTGGAGTCGGACCACTGTTTTGTCATCGCAGAGATCAGAGATAAACCACATGACCAGGGGGCGGCGATCGAAACAGTTCCGCTACGAGAACGTTTGGCAAACTCATATGGACTATGAGAATTTGGTCACAGAAACTTGGTTGCAGCAGACTCGTTCTCCTGGTCTGCAGGGGATAGTTGAATCGCTGGGTGCGCTCCAGCGAACACTTGAGCCGTGGGGAACGAGAGAATTTGGATGTCTTTCACGATCAGTCCGGCAGCTACAGAAAAAGCTAGATAAGCTGCGGAGACAGTCCATTGGACGAGGGCCATCATACGAAGAGAAAAGGACCGCGGCTAAGCTCCGGGAGGCTCTCAAACTAGAAGAAATATGGCTTCGGCAGCGGTCACGTGTCAGTTGGCTCCGAGAGGGAGATCGCAACACTGGCTACTTCCAAGCACAAGCCAAACAACGTCAGCGCTTGAATAAAATCATCGGTCTAAGAAGAGCTGACGGCTCGGTTTGTGCTGACGCGAATGAGGATAAAGCGGAGATACAATCATTCTATCAAAATCTATATACATCACAAGGGGTATTTGATATGAGTGAGTTGTTGGATTATGTCCCTGTAAAGGTGACACCGGAGATGAACCTGCATCTTGACAGACCCTATGAACCACGAGAGGTACAAGAGGCTTTATTTCAGATGGCTCCTTCTAAAGGCCCTGGGGTAGATGGATACACCGTGGGTTTCTTCCAACGCCATTGGCAACTTCTGAAAGATGATGTCACAGCAGCGGTGCTTGGGTTTCTTAATGGAGGCGATCTACCAGTGGGACTAAACGATACTTACATAACTCTTATCCCAAAGGTGAGACACCCTCAGATGATCCACCAGTACCGCCCTATTGCATTATGTCCCGTCTTATACAAAATAGCTGCCAAAGCAATTGCGAATCATATGCGGGGCTGTATGGACGAAATTATAAGCGAGGAACAAAGTGCCTTTGTTCCAGGACGCTTAATAACTGACAATGTTTTGGTGGCTTTCGAAAGTGTTCGCACTTTGCGAAGAAGGAAGAGGGGGAAGAATACGGCATGCGCGGTTAAGCTCGATATGATGAAAGCATATGACCGCGTGGAGTGGCACTACCTGGAGGCTATTCTTCTCAGACTTGGCTTTAGCAACACATTAGTTCGACTGATTATGAAATGTGTTACTTCTGTGCGCTTCTCGGTTCGAGTAAACGGGGAGCTGCTACCCTACTTCACCCCATCAAGAGGTCTTCGGCAAGGCTGCCCAGCTTCACCATTCTTATTTCTCCTTTGCGCAGAAGTGTTGGGGAACATAGCAGAAATTCAAAATTTTCCTACGTGTCACCAAGATCTATCTATGGAGAAACCGGCAACGAGGGGAAGGAGAGTGCATCTACATACCCTTGTAGATCGCTATGCGGAAGCGTTCAAGAGAACGGGTTGAAGGAGTCGTACTCATCGTGATCCAAATCACCGGAGATCCTAGTGCCGAACGGACGGCACCTCCGCGTTCAACACACGTACAGCCCGGTGACGTCTCCCATGCCTTGATCCAGCAAGGAGAGAGGGAGAGGTTGAGGAAGACTCCATCCAGCAGCAGCACAACGGCGTGGTGGTGGTGGTGGAGGAGCGCGGTACTCCAGCAGGGCTTCGCCAAGCATCGCAAGAGACGAGAATGAAGAGGGGTAGGGCTGCACCAACAGGGGCAGAATTCATGTGTGATGGGCAGCCCAAACCTCAAGTATATATAGGGGAAGGGAAGAGGCTGTGCCCCACCTAGGGTTTCCACCCCTAGGGGTGGCGGCCAGCCTAGATCCCATCCAAGGGGGGCGGCCAAGGGGGGAGAGAGGGGAGGCGCACCTGGGGTGGGCCTTAGGGCCCATGTGCCCTAGGGTTTGCCCCCTTTCCCTCTCCATTGCGCCTTGGGCCTTGGTGGGGGGGCGCACCAGCCCACCTGGGGCTGGTCCCCTCCCACACTTGGCCCATGCAGCTCTCCGGGGCTGGTGGCCCCACTTGGTGGACCCCCGGGACCCTCCCGATGGTCCTGGTATGTTACCGATAAACCCCGAAACTTTTCCGGCGACCAAAACAGGACTTCCCATATATAAATCTTTACCTCAGACCATTCTGGAACTCCTCGTGAGGTCCGGGATCTCATCCGGGACTCCGAACAACATTCGGTAACCACGTATATCTATTCCCTATAACCCTAGCGTCATCGAACCTTAAGTGTGTAGACCCTACGGGTTCGGGAACCATGCAGACATGACCGAGACGTTCTCCGGTCAATAACCAACAGCGGGATCTGGATACCCATGTTGGTTCCCACATGTTCCACGATGATCTTATCGGATGAACCACGATGTCGAGGATTCGATCAATCCCGTATACAATTCCCTTTGTCTATCGGTATTGTACTTGCCCGAGATTCGATCGTCGGTATCCCAATACCTTGTTCAATCTCGTTACCGGCAAGTCTCTTTTACTCGTTCCGTAACACATCATCCCGTGATCAACTCCTTGATCACATTGTGCACATTATGATGATGTCCTACCGAGTGGGCCCAGAGATACCTCTCTGTTTACACGGAGTGACAAATCCCAGTCTCGATTCGTGCCAACCCAACAGACACTTTCGGAGATACCTGTAGTGTACCTTTATAGCCACCCAGTTACGTTGTGACGTTTGGCACACCCAAAGTATTCCTACGGTATCCGGGAGTTGCACAATCTCATGGTCTAAGGAAATGATACTTGACATTAGAAAAGCTTTAGCATACGAACTACACGATCTTTGTGCTAGGCTTAGGATTGGGTCTTGTCC
Organism: Triticum urartu; assembly: GCF_003073215.2. Classification (NCBI taxonomy): domain Eukaryota; kingdom Viridiplantae; phylum Streptophyta; class Magnoliopsida; order Poales; family Poaceae; genus Triticum; species Triticum urartu. The sequence continues at coordinate 471,971,557 of NC_053028.1, forward strand.
ATCACATCATTCTCCCAATGATGTGATCCCGTTATCAACGACATCCAATGTCCATGGTCAGGAAACCGTAACCATCTATTGATCAAAGAGCTAGTCAACTAGAGGCTTACTAGGGACATGGTGTTGTCTATGTATCCACAAATGTATCTGAGTTTCCTATCAATACAATTCTAGCATGGATAATAAACGATTATCATGAACAAGGAAATATAATAATAATCAATTTATTATTTCCTCTAGGGCATATTTCCAACAGTCTCCCACTTGCACTAGAGTCAATAATCTAGTTCACATCGCCATGTGATTAACACTCACAGGTCACATCGCCATGTGACCAACATCCAAAGAGTTTACTAGTGTCACTAAACTAGTTCACATCATCATGTGATTAAGACTCAATAAGTTCTGGGCTTGATCATGTTTTGCTTGTGAGAGAGGTTTCAGTCAACGGGTCTGCAACATTCAGATTCGTATGTACTTCACAAATTTCTATGTCATCTTGATGCAACTACTATGCTACATTTGGAGCCATTACAAATAACTGTTCTACTTGGAGCTATTCTAAATTATTGCTCCATTATACGTATCCGGTATCTCTACTCAGAGCTATCCGGATAGGTGTTAAGCTTGCATCGACGTAACTCTTTACGCCGAACTCTTTATCACCTCCATAATTGAGAAACATGTCCTTATTACTCCAAGGACAATTTTGACCACTGTCTAGTGATCCACTCCTGGATCACCTTTGTACCCTCTTGCCAGACATGTGGCAAGGCACACATCAGGTGCGGTACTCAGCATGGCATACCGTATAGAGCCTATGACAAAAGCATAGGGGACGACATTCGTCCTTTCTCTTTCTTCTGCCGTGGTCGAGCTTTAAGTCTTAACTTCATACCTTACAACTCAGGCAAGAACTCCTTCCTTGACTGATCCATCTTGAACACCTTCAAGATCATGTCAAGGTATGTGCTCATTTGAAAGTACCATTTAGTGTTTTTGATCTATCCTCGTAGATCTAGATGCTCAATGTTCAAGTAGCCTAATCCAGGTTTTCTATTGAAAAACACTTTTCAAATAACCCTATATGCTTTCCAGAAATTCTACATCATTTTTGATCCACAATATGTCAACAACATATAATCATCAGAAATTCTATAGTGCTCCCACTCACTTCTTTGGAAATACAAGTTTCTCATAAACTTTGTATACACCCAAAATCTTTGATCATCTCATCAAAGCATACATTCCAACTCCGAGATGCTTACTCCAGTCCTTAGAAGGATTGCTGGAGCTTTGCATACTTATTAGCATCTTTCAGGATTGACAAAACCTTCCGGTTGTATCACATACAACCTTTCCTCAAGAAAATCGTCGGGGAAACAATGTTTTGATATCCTATCTGCAAGATTTCATAAATAATGCAGTAATCGCTAATATAATTTCAACAGACTCTTAGCATCGCTACGAGTGAGAAAGTCTCATCATAGTCAACTCCTTGAACTTGTCGAAAAAAATCTTAACGACAAGTCGAGCTTTCTTAATGGTGATACTTACCATCATTGTCCGTCTTCCTTTTAAAATCCATATGTACCTAACAGCCTTACGACCATCAAGTAGTTCTTCCAAAGTCTACACTTTGTTTTCATACATGGATCCTTTCTCGGATTTTATGGCCTCGAGCCATTTATCGGAATCCGGGCCCACCATCGCTTCTCCATGGCTCATAGGTTCATTGTTGTCTAGCAACATGACTTCCAAGACAGGATTACGTACCACTCTGAAGTAGTATGCATCCTTGTCATCCCACGAGGTTTGGTAGTGACTTGATCTGAAGTTTCATGATCACTATCATAAGCTTCCACTTCAATTGGTGTAGGTGCCACAGGAACAACTTCCTGTGCCCTGCCACACACTAGTTGAAGAGACGGCTCAACAACCTCATCAAGTCTCCACCATCCTCCCACTCAATTCTTTCGAGAGAAACTTTTCCTCGAGAAAGGACCCGATTCTAGAAACAATCCCTTATTGCTTTCAGATCTGAGACAGGAGGTATACCCAACTGTTTTGGGTGTCCTATGAAGATGCATTTATCCGCTTTGGGTTCGAGCTTATCAGCCTGAAACTTTTTTCACATAAGCGTCGCAGCCCCAATCTTTTAAGAAATGACAGCTTAGGTTTCTCTAAACCATAGTTCATACGGTGTCATCTCATCGGAATTACGTGGTGCCCTATTTAAAGTGAATGTGGTTGTCTCTAATGCCTAACCCATAAACTATCGTGGTAATTCGATAAGAGACATCATGGTATGCATCATATCCAATAGGGTGCAGTTATGATGTTCGGACACACCATCACACTATGGTGTTCCAGGCTGTATTAGTTGTGAAACAATTTCCACAATGTCTTAATTCTGTGCCAAACTCGTAATTCAGATATTCATCTCTATGATCATATCATAGATATTTTATCCTCTTGTCACGACGATCTTTCAACTTCACCCTGAAATTACTTAAACCTTTCAATAATTCAGACTTGTGTTTCATCAAGTAAATATACTCAGCATCTACTCAAATCATCTGTGAAGTAAGAACATAACGATATCCACTGCGTGCCTCAGCACTCATTGGACTGCACACATCAAAATGTATTACTTCCAACAAGTTGCTTTCTTGTTCCATCTTACTGAAAACGAGGGCCTTTCAGTCATCTTGCCCATGTGGTATGATTTGCATGTCTCAAGTGATTCAAAATCAAGTGAGTCCAAACGATCCATCTGCATGGAGTTTCTTCATGCATATCTACCAATAGACATGGTTCGCATGTCTCAATCTTTTCAAAAACGAGTGAGTCCAAAGATCCATCAACATGGAGCTTCTTCATGCGTTTTATACCAACATGACTCAAATGGCAGTGCCACAAGTATGTGTACTATCATTACTATCTTATATCTTTTGGCATGAACATGTGTATCACTACGATCGAGATTCAATAAACCATTCATTTTAGGTGCAAGACCATTGAAGGTATTATTCAAATAAACAGAGTAACCATTATTCTCCTTAAATGAATAACCGTATTGCGATAGACATAATCCAATCATGTCTATGCTCAACGCAAACACCAAATAACAATTATTTCGGTTTAACACCAATCCGATGGTAGAGGGAGCGTGCGATGTTTGATCACATCAACCTTGGAAACACTTCCAACACATATCGTCATCTCACCTTTAGCTAGTCTCCGCAGCCTTTTATTTCGAGTTACTAACGCTTAGCAACCGAACCGGTATTTATTACCCTGGTGCTACTAGGAGTACTAGTAAAGTACACAATAATATGACGTATATCCAAAATACTTCTGTCGACCTTGCCAGCCTTCTCATCTACCAAGTATCTAGGGTAGTTCTGCTTCAGTGACCGTTCCCCTCATTATAGAAGCACTTAGTCTCGGGTTTGGTTCAACCTTGGGTTTCTTCACTAGAGCAGCAACTGATTTGCCGTCTCATGAAGTATCCCTTCTTTCCCTTGCCCTTCTTGAAACTAGTGGTTTAACCATCAACAATTGATGCTCCTACTTGATTTCTACTTTCGCGGTGTCAAACATCGCGAGTTGCTCAAGGATCATCATGTCTATCCCTGATATGTTATAGTTCATCACGAAGCTCCAATAGCTTGGTGGCAGTGACTATGGAGAACCATCACTATCTCATCTGGAAGATTAACTCCCACTCGATTCAAGCGATTGCAGTACTCAGACAATCTGAGCACATGCTCAACGATTGAGTTTTTCTCCCTTAGTTTGCAGGCTTAAGAAACTTGTCAGAGGTCTCATACCTCTTGACGTGGGCACTAGTCTGAAATTCCAATTTCAGTCTTTGGAACATCTCATATGTTCTGCGACGTTTCAAAAACGTCTTTGGTGCCACAATTCTAAACCGTTAGTATTACGCATACTGAACTATCACGTAGTCATCAAAACGTGTATGTCAGATGTTTCCCAACATCTACACGACGACTCGAGGTTCAACACACTGAGCGGTGCATTAAGGACATAGCCCTTCTGTGCAGCAATGAGGACAATCCTCAGTTCACGGACCTCAGTCCGCATAATTGCTACTATCAACTTCTCAACTAAATTTTCTCTAGGAACATATCTAAAACAGTAGAACTAAAGCGTCAGCTACGACATAATTTGCAAAAATCCTTTTGACTATGTTCAGATAATTAAGTTCATCTTATTATGAACTCCCACTCAGATAGACATCCCTCTAGTCATCTAAGTGATACATGATCCGAGTCAACTAGGCCGTGTCCGATCATCACGTGAGACGGACTAGTCATCATCGGTGAACATCTTCATGTTGATCGTATCTTCTATACGACTCATGCTCGACCTTTCGGTCTTCCGTGTTCCGAGGCCATGTCTGTACATGCTAGGCTCGTCAAGTCAACCTAAGTGTATTTGCGTGTGTAAATCTGGCTTACACCCGTTGTATAACGTTAGAATCTATCACACCCGATCATCACGTGGTGCTTCGAAACAACGAACCTTCGCAACGGTGCACAGTTAGGGGGAACACTTTCTTAGAAATTATTGCAGGGATCATCTTATTTAAGCTACCGTCGTTCTAAGCAAATAAGATGTAAAACATGATAAACATCACATGCAATCAAATAGTGACATGATATGGCCAATATTACATTTTTGCTCCTTTTGATCTCCATCTTCGGGGCGCCATGATCATCATCGTCACCGGCATGACACCATGATCTCCATCATCGTGTCTTCATGAAGTTGTCTCGTCATCTATTACTTCTACTACTATGGCTAACGGTTTAGCAATAAAGTAAAGTAATTACATGACGTTTATGTTGACACGTAGGTCATAAATAAATTAAGACAACTCCTATGGCTCCTGCCGGTTGTCATACTCATCGGACATGCAAGTTGATTCCTATTTACAAGAACATGATCAATCTCACACATCCATATATCATTCATCACATCCTTTTGGCCATATCACATCACACGACATATGCTGCAAAAACAAGTTAGACGTCCTCTAATTGGTTGTTGCAAAAATTTTTAACGTGGCTATTATAGGTTTCTTAGCAGACGTTCTTACCTATGCCAAACCACAACGTGATATGCCAATTTTTCTTTTTACCCTTCATAAGGACCTTTTCATCGAATCCGGATCCGACTAAAGTGGGAGAGAACGACACCCGCCAGCCACCGTATGCAGCAAGTGCAATGTCAGTCGGTGGGAACCTGTCTCACGTAAGGTACGTGTTAAGGTCGGTCCGGCCGATTCATCCCACGATTGCCGCCGAATTCAAGATAAGACTAGTAACGGCAAGTAAATTGACAAAATCAACGCCCACAACAACTTGTGTTCTACTCGTGCATAGAAACTACGCATAGACCTGCTCATGATGCCACTGTTGGGGATCGTAGCAGAAATTTAAATTTTTTCTACGGCATCACCAATCAAATCTATGGAGTAATCTAGCACGAGGGGAAAGGGTGCATCTACATATCCTTGTAGATCGCTAGCGGAGCGTTCAAGAACGGGGTTTGATGGAGTCGTACTCGTGCGATTCAAATTCACCGATTGGAATCAAGCGCCGAACACGGCACCTCCGCGTTCAACACACGTGCAGTCCGGTGACGTCTCCCATGCCTTGATCCAGCAAGGAGAGAGGGAGAGGTTGGGGAAGACTCCGTCCAGCAGCAGCACGACGGCGTGGTGATGGTGGAGGAGCACGGGACTCCAGTAGGGCTTCGCCAAGCACTACGAGATACAAGGAGGGAGAGAGGTAGGGCTGCGCCAAGAGGGAGATCAAATCATGTGTTCGACAGCCCCCAATACCTCAAGTATATATAGGGGGAGGGGAGGGGTTGCGCCCCCTTCTAGGGTTCCCTCCCCAGGGGGGCGGCTGTGAACTAGATTATTGAATCTAGTAAACCCTTTGGGTGTTAGTCACATGGAGATGTGAACCAATCACATAAAGATGTGAACTATTGATGTTAAATCACATGGCGATGTGATCTAGATTATTGACTCTAGTGCAAGTGGGAGACTGAAGGAAATATGCCCTAGAGGCAATAATAAAGTTATTATTTATTTACTTAAATCATGATAAATGTTTATTATTCATGCTAGAATTGTATTAACCGGAAACATAATACATGTGTGAATACATAGACAAACAAAGTGTCACTAGTATGCCTCTACTTGACTAGCTCGTTAATCAAAGATGGTTATGTTTCCTAACCATGAACAAGGAGTTGTTATTTGATTAACGGGATCACATCATTAAGTGAATGATCTGATTGACATGACCCATTCCATTAGCTTAGCGCCCGATCGCTTAGTATGTTGCTATTGCTTTCTTCATGACTTATACATGTTCCTATGACTATGAGATTATGCAACTCCTGTTTACCAGAGGAACACTTTGTGTGCTACCAAACGTCACAACGTAACTGGGTGATTATAAAGGAGCTCTACAGGTGTCTCCAAAGGTACATGTTGGGTTGGCGTATTTCGAGATTAGGATTTGTCACTCTGATTGTCGGAGAGGTATCTCTGGGCCCTCTCGGTAATGCACATCACTTAAGCCTTGCAAGCATTTTAACTAATGAGTTAGTTGCGAGATGATGTATTATGAAATGAGTAAAGAGACTTGCCGGTAACGAGATTGAACTAGGTATTGAGATACCGACGATCGAATCTCGGGCAAGTAACATACCGATGACAAAGGGGGCAACGTATGTTGTTATGCGGTCTGACCGATAAAGATCTTCGTAGAATATTTGGGAGCCAATATGAGCATCCAGGTTCCGCTATTGGTTATTGACCGGAGACATGTCTCGGTCATGTCTACATTGTTCTCGAACCCGTAGGGTCCGCACGCTTAAGGTTACGATGACAGTTATATTATGAGTTTATGCATTTTGATGTACCGAAGTTTGTTCAGAGTCCCGGATGTGATCACGGACATGACGAGGAGTCTTGAAATGGTCGAGACATAAAGATTGATATATTGGAAGCCTATATTTGGATATCGGAAGTGTTCCGGGTGAAATCGGGATTTTACCGGAGTACCGGGAGGTTACCGGAACCCCCCGGGAGGTACATGGGCCTTAATGGGCCTTAGTGGAAGAAGAGGAGAGGCGGCCAGGGTTGGGCCGCGCGCCCCTCCCCCCTAGTCTGAATAGGACAACGAGAGAGGGGGCCGGCGCCCCTTCCTTCTCTCTCTCTCTTTTCCCACCTCGCGAATCCTATTCCAACTAGGATTGGGGGAGAAGTCCTACTCCCGGAGGGAGTAGGACTCCTCCTGGCGCGCCCTATGATGGCCGGCCGGCCTCGCCCTCTTGAACCTTTATATACGGAGGCAGGGGCACCCCTAGACAGATAAGTTGATCCACGTGATCATATTCTTAGCCGTGTGCGGTGCCCCCTTCCACCATAGTCCTCGATAATATTTTAGCGGTGCTTAGGCGAAGCCCTGCGACGGTAGTGCATCAAGATCGTCACCATGCCGTCGTGCTGACGGAACTCTTCCCCGACACTTTGCTGGATCGGAGTCCGGGGATCGTCATCGAGTTGAACGTGTGCTAAAACTCGGAGGTGCCGTAGTTTCGGTGCTTGATCGGTCGGGCCGTGGAGACGTACGACTACATCAACCAAGCGCTTCCTTTGTCGGTCTACAAGGGTACGTAGATCACACTCTCCCCTCTCGTTGCTATGCATCACCATGATCTTGCGTGTGCGTAGGAAATTTTTTGAAATTACTACGTTCCCCATCAGCGGCAGCCCTAGATGCCATCTAGGGTGGCGGCCAAAGGGGAGAGGGAGAGGGGGCGCACCAGAGTGGGCCCTAGGGCCCATCTGCCCTAGGGTTTGCCCCCTCCCCTCTTGGAGGCGCCTTGGGCCTTGGTGGGAGGCGCCCCAACCCACCTAGGGGCTGGTCCCTTCCCACTGTTGGCCCACGTAGGCCTCTGGGGCTGGTGGCCCCTCCCGGTGGACCCCCGGACCCTTCCGGTGGTCCCGGTACATTACCGGTGATGCCCGGAACACTTCCGGTGGCCAAATTCTCACTTCCTATATATCAATTTTTACCTCCGGACCATTCTGAAACTCCTCGTGACGTCCGGGATCTCATCCGGGACTCTGAACAACATTCGGTAACCGCGTACATACTTTCCCTATAACCCTAGCGTCATCGAACCTTAAGTGTGTAGACCCTACGGGCTCGGGAATCATGCAGACATGACCGAGACATCTCTCTGATCAATAAACAACAGCGGGATCTGGATACCCATGTTGGCTCCCACATGTTCCATGATGATCTCATCGGATGAACCACGATGTCAAGGATTCAATCAATCCCGTATACAATTCCCTTTGTCTACCGGTATAGTACTTGCCCGAGATTCGATCGTTGGTAACCCGATACCTTGTTCAATCTCGTTACCGACAAGTCTCTTTACTCGTTCCGTAACACATCATTCCGTGATCAACTCCTTGGTCACATTGTGCACATTATGATGATGTCCTACCGAGTGGGCCCAGAGATACCTCTCCGTTTACACAGAGTGACAAATCCCAGTGTCGATTCGTGCCAACCCAACAGACACTTTCGGAGATACCCATAGTGCACCTTTATAGCCACCCAGTTACGTTGTGATGTTTGGTACACCCAAAGCATTCCTACGATATCCGGGAATTGCACAATCTCATGGTCTAAGGAAATGATACTTGACATTAGAAAAGCTTTAGCAGACGAACTATACGATCTTGTGCTAGGCTTAGGATTGGGTCTTGTCCATCACATCATTCTCCTAATGATGTGATCCCGTTATCAATGACATCCAATGTCCATGGTCAGGAAACCATGACCATCTATTGATCAACGAGCTAGTCAACTAGAGGCTTACTAGGGACATGTTGTGGTCTATGTATTCACACATGTATTACGGTTTTCGGTTAATACAATTATAGCATGAACAATAGACAATTATCATGAACAAGGAAATATAATAATAACCATTTTATTATTGCCTCTAGGGCATATTTCCAACACCCCTGTCTTTGCCAAGCTTGTTGAAGATCATTCTCCTCCGCTGAACTTCGAGGTCAATGGCCGGCACTACAACAAGGGATACTACCTAGTTGATGGCATCTATCCAAGATTGTCTACATTTGTGAAGACTATCTCAAACGTTGTGACAGGAGGCAAGAAGTCCCACTTTGCGAAGGTTCAGGAGGCTTGCAAGAAGGATGTCGAGCGAGCATTGGGTGTGCTCCAATCTCGATTTGTTATTGTCCGGTACACTGCTATGACCTGGTCGAAAGATCAAATGTGGGAGATCATGACTTGTTGTGTCATCTTGCACAACATAATCATTGAGAGCGAGCAGGAAGAGCTAGTGTTTGACACTGAACCATACTACAGGCAGGGTCCTCTTGCGCAAGTTGATCACCAGCTACCGGCAGCCTGGACTGCCTTCCTCAATATGTGTTAGGAGATCAGAGACCCGCAAGTGTATCAACAACTGGAGCAGAATCTGGTGGAGCACCTATGGAGGTTTAAGGGCAACGCCTAGCTCGACGTGTGATGAAATATGAGTTTTTATTTGTTGAACTATATAATTTGTATTGAACTATTTGTTGTTGAACTATTTATTGAACTATTTGATTTCTATAGATTTTTGTGATGAACTATGTGATAAACAAAATTACTTTTGTTGAATTCGCGCCGAACCACGGCGAATATGGTCCGATATGCGCCGATATCAAGTCATTTTTTGCCGAAAAGGGGGCCGATATCGGCGCATGGGGGCGACAATTGGGAACCCAATCGCCTTCAGAGCCGATTTTAGCGCCGGCTCGCCCCAGGCGGCGATTTTAAGGCCTCCGGGGGCCAACGGCTGGAGATGCTCTAAAATGTGTGTCGTGAAGAAAAGTAGAGCTGGGTGTCGACTTCTCGACAGACAATGTTTAGGCTTCAATTTTGAGAAGGAGTCCCCTAGCAAAAAACCTAGGGTTTAGGCTTCCTCTGGCGGCGCGATCGCCGAGAGTATCTTCCTTCTTGTGATCGCTCTCCCCTCTCCCTCCCCCCCTCGAATACTCAGGCTGATCCAGGGGGAACATTATGTTCCTTCCCGGCCTTGGTGGACAAGGGCTGGTTGGAAGCAGCGGGCGCGAGATCTACGACATGGCGGTGGAAGGAAGTGACAGAGGGATGGGGAAGAAAGATGAAGACGTGGACGAGCTGCTCAAACGACTAGATCTGCATGAAGATGATGGGGATGACTTTGTGTGGGAGGATGATCTGGATGTCCCAAAGATTCAAGCAAAGTGGCTAGCTATTGCTAGGGTTCATACCAATAAGGGATTTAGCCCGTCGACCCTTTACGCGGATATGCGGGCTGCATGGAATCCGGCAAAAGTTGTGTGTTGGAGGATGATCGGGAACAATTTGTTTACATTGCAGTTTGGTTGCCTCGGAGATTGGAAGACGGCGATGACTAATGGCCCGTGGCTATTCAGAGATCAAGCGGTGATTCTAGTGGAGTATGACGGATTCACGAACCCTAAATCAATCAATCTGGATAGGGTTGCGGTATGGGCGAGAATTTTGAAACTGTCGGACAACTATCTGTATGAGGCTGTGATAAAAGGGATGTGCAGGAAGGTAGGAGAGATTCTGGAGGTGCAGATACAATTACCGGCCGGTTACATCGGCAAGTTTGTAAGAATAAAGGTGAATCTTAATGTAAACAAGAGGCTGGAGCGTTTTGTGTCAATTACTAAGGGGGGCAAGAAATATTGGTATCAAGTCCAATACGAGAAGATGCCGATCTTTTGCAACCATTGTGGGTTGATCAGACATTGGCATGAGGATTGTGGGACTGGTGAACATGACATATCCAAGTTTGAGTGGGGAGATTTTATGATGGCTGATGAATGGAAGCAACGTGGGAATGGTCGTGGTGCAAGCGGAGGAAGGGGTCGAGGCCGAGGGAGAGCTCGCTTCGGCAGAGCATCTGAAGGTAGAAATGAAAAGGATCATGAATGGATGCTCTCTAATGGTGCAAATACAAGGTATGATGGCCAAACAAGTTGGAGGTTTAATGCAATTTTCCAGGATCAGGTGGAACCTACAGATCAGCATCCGGTACAGCAGGACCCTAAGGCATCAGGTCTGGATGTGACCATGGGTGACAATGAACAAGGGGCTAGGAAAAGGTTGGCGGCTGACTTTGTATCAGGAGGGGAGCTAAGCCCCAATAAGTCTATGGTTGTGGTTGACTCGAAATCTAAGGTTTCCACTATGGTAGGGACGTTCGATGAAAACAGTGAGAGGGACCCTTCTTCGACACCCCAGAAGAATGCAAATCGGAAGAAACATAAAGCCGAGGATGAGGAAGTAAATATATGTGAGGAATCGTCTAAGTACAATGCAGGATCGGCAACACTTCTCGAGAGTGACCGCCGGGCGCAATGAATATATTAAGCCTGAACTGTCGGGGCTGCGGGCGGCCTGAGACAGTCAGTTGCATCGCCCCAGTTTGGTTTTTCTCTCGGAGACCAAATTGTCTGATACGAGAGCGCAAGATATGAGATTTCGATTGGGTTTCAGGCATGCTTTTGGAGTCAAGAGTGAGGGATTAAGCGACGGAATGGTACTATTCTGGTATAGTGATTCGGTGGTCACCCTAAAATCATACAGCAAGACTCACATTGATGTTTTTGTTCAGAATGATGCCACAGGTACTAGGGAGTGGCGGTTCACAGGTTTCTATGGGGAGCCGATAGGATCAAGGAGGAAGAGGATCTGGGAACTATTAACGTTCCTGAGAAATGAGTATGATCAACCATGGTTGTGCGCCGGGGATTTCAACGAAGTACTAGACAAAAGTGAACAGTATGGAGGTGTACACAGGGAAGAGTGGAAAATGGAGGGATTCTGGGACGCAGTTAATTACTGCCGCTTTAGTGACCTGGGCTACACAGGGCTCCCATATACATGGGATAATAGGCAAGATGGTAACAGGAATATTAAGGTCAGATTGGATCGTGGGTTGGGCGATGATCGATTCATGGAGATGTTTGATAATTCTTTAGTCACTCATGTACAGACCACTAAGCCGGACCATTGTGCGTTGATGATTGGTATTAGCAAGTCAGACTAGGCGCACGCTGATGGAGGAAATAGATCGTTCAGATTCGAGAATGCATGGACTAGACACGGGAATTATACTCAAACTATGGAAGAAGCTTGGGCCCCAACGAATGGCAATCTGCAACAAGTGACAGATGCGCTGGGAGTAGTGAGAGATAGGCTAAGAAACTGGAGCAGAGAAGAATTTGGTTCAGTGAAAAAACAATTGAGACTATGCGTCAAAGGCTTGAATGCGTAAGAGCAAGCTCACTTTGGAAGGGTCCGACAGTGGAGGAAAGAAGCCTAGTCAGGAGAATCTCTGAACTGCTCGCAAGGGAAGAGGCAATGGAGAAACAACGTTCAAGAGTGACATGGCTAGCGGAGGGTGACAGAAATACAGGTTTTTCCATGAACAGACAAGAGAGAGGGCACGAGTAAATAAGATCAAATCACTTCAGTTAGATGATGGCAGAACAATTACAGCCCAATCAGAGATGGAGGTCACTGCAAGTGAATTTTATCAGTCTCTCTTTATGGCACAGATGGATACCCATCCAGAGGAAATTACTGCATTTGTTGAACCTAAGGTGAGTGACGTGATGAATGAGAAATTGTGTGCTCCGGTGACTGACACTGAAGTGGAGCGAGCTCTGTTTATGATGAATCCGAATAAATCGCCGGGCCCAGATGGCTTCACTGCGGGGTTCTATATAAAACATTGTCATATTCTGAAAAACTCGGTGTGTCGTGCCATACGAGAGTTTTTTGATACGGGTGTAATGCCCGAGGTGGTTAATAGTACTGTATTGGTCCTTATTCCGAAGGTGAAAACCCCACAGAATCTCACTCAATTTCGTCCTATTTCACTATGTAATGTGTTATATAAGTTAGCCTCCAAAGTTTTAGCGCTTCGACTCCGCCCTATCTTAGATGAAATAATATCTGAGGAACAGAGCGCCTTTGTGCCGGGGAGGCTCATATCAGATAATGTTCTAACGGCCTATGAGTGCATACATTATTTGAAAAGGAAAAGGGGTAAGAGTGGAGATTGTGCAATCAAGTTAGATATGGCGAAAGCTTATGACAAAGTAGAGTGGAGTTATTTGAGAGCTATAATGCATAAATTGGGTTTCACAGAATTTTGGATTAACAGGGTAATGGCATGTGCGGAAACAGTATCCTTCTCAGTCCGAGTGAATGGGAGGTTCTCTGAGATGTTCAAACTTTCCAAGGGCATTCGCCAAGGGGACCCAATTTCACCCTATCTATTCTTACTTTCCTCTCAAGGTCTAACAAGCTTACTTAAATCTGTTGGTACAGGATACTTGAGGAGAGGCATAAGGGTGGGAATCCATGCCCCTTGGATTTCTCATCTACTATTTGCAGATGACTGTCTCATCTTTACACAGGCATCACATACTGGAGCAAAAA